>NW_010315076.1:0-12723 GCF_000700745.2 Antrostomus carolinensis | reverse complement strand
TCTTCCCATCTTGATGCTGACTAACAGAGAGGTAACTCCTGCTGCTGGCTGATCCGGGAAGAAAAACATGTAGTCACACAAGTAGTGTGTGTGACTGCTCCCCTCTCACATGCTGTGGCTGCATGGCTATGAAACCATCCTCCTCCTCCAGCCAGATCAAGTCAGCATCCACACCAGTAAAGCCGCACTGGTATTTTAAACCAACGGGCAGTATAATTTACAGAAAGCTAGCACACCATTTCAAGCAGGGGCCACTAACTCCCATCTTCATTTTCCTCCATTTTGCTTTAGACAGGCCACTAACATCAGAGCAAATTTCTCATAAAAGTTTAGGTGAATTTACTAGCACCGGTGCAGCAAGGCTTCATACTTCCAATGCAAAGCTGGCTTCCATTGGTACAGCAAGTCCAGCTTTATGCCCCAAGAAAAGAAGGAATTTCCAACAAATTCATTTTTTTAACACTCAAAAATCACCTACAATAATTCCCCTGTATTTAAGATCACGATCCCAGGATTACTGTTGCATTGGGCTGTTAAAATCACTACTGTGAATCTATCAGTTCGCAAAGATTACTCATTTTGGATAACTTTTAAAAATGCAGATGTGCATCATATTGCTTAGCACAAAGGCTTGTATTGCTGCCTGGATGAAACCTGCACTGTTAATGTGTATATTGAAAAGCCAATCTTTCCATCTCTTAATGCCACACCACTGCTAAGCCTCCTGGCAAACACTGCTTTGCTAGACTTCAGACAAATAGATCTCATTTTTCTAGTTATGACTCTGCTTTGTATATAAAAAAGGTGCACGATCAAACATAGTGCTTCACATCTTAAGAAAAAGCTGAAATTTTGAGATGTGGTTGCATACCAACATGACAGCTATGAAAATGGAGTAACTGTCTGGAAGCAGGCAGTAATGAACTACAACGCTGCATTGCCATGGATGTGCACCCATGCCTCCAGTTTACAGCAGGCAGCTACGCTGGACATCACACCAGACACCTGAACCTCAGTATTAGTTCTGCTTGCTAGAGGGAGACAAGAGTTACACACTAAAAATGTGGGTTACAGTTACACAGAACTTGCCTTGCCCTTTGTATTGCCTTGAGAGCTGCATTTTGTAGCGTCACAACCACTCAAAAGTGTAGTTTCTGGACTTGTGCTGCTTACATGAGCAAACATTCTGCAGAAAAGCCTCTTGCCTCTTGTGATGCCCTGGGTTAGGTGGGCGAGTTGCTCCCGTGCTGCTTTAGCAGTTACTGAAGAACTAAAATTTACAGCTCTGGGATGTGCAGGGTGCACAGGGACAGAAGGGACCCCTTCTACGAAAATCTCTTGTTAAGTGTAGCATCAGCATGCAAAGCAACAGATTAACATAACCTCATACAGGACCTAATCCTGAAAAATCACAGCTCTGATGAAATTCCCACTGCCTGCTGTGAGAGTAAGAAACGACAAGCCAGCTGTGCTGTAGAAACCCAAAGCTGCAAGTTGCCCAAAACTGAACTTAATTTCACAATTTCTTTACAAGCTGCAAGGAATTTTTTTGTTGTTTTGGAACTATGAATAAGAGGTCCTATCTCAACTCAGTGCAGTGCTTGCAAACAGGTTTAAAATATGTTGACATCAATAAGGTGGGGTTGGTTTTGTTTTTCTGTTTTAGTGTACTTCATATTTAGGACACATTTAGGACTCAGCCTAATGCATTTTTCCCCCACATGAACTCTTGGAAAGTGCTGTGTGACAACAGACTTCTTAACTCCATTAATTCTTCAAGACTATTGTACCTTGGCAAAGAGAACTCCTTAAAAGGCATAAAAGGGTCATGAAGAGAAACAGTAATTTTCAGGAGGGCTGAAAATAATTTTCCATGTTTGCATTTTGTAGTTTTTTTCAATCACTTAGACTACTTTATCTGCTTCCCCCCCCATTGTTGAGCAACAGATGCACATAAAAGGGAAACAGAGAACATGATTATTTGCAAAATGGCAAAATTATTTGCCAAGTGTCTGAAACAAACATAGTAAATTTGAAAATAGCAATTTTGCTTCCCCTTAAATACAGAGCATATAAATTGTACAGGCTGTATCGTTTATCTACTGCCACTACATTTTCAGAGAGAAGCCTCATCTTTCAAACCTGAGTGTATCTGTCTGGGAGTATGGGAATGCTTCCTATACAGCCCTGGCTGGACCAAGTGCATCAGGTATCAGGTAACCATCCGACACATCAACCTGCAAATGCTTTCCTGCACATTTCAAGAACACCTTTTTAATAAGGGCTTCTCCTTATCAGCTGTCTTACACTGAGTAAGCACCCTGTACCTCAAAAGAGGGTCACAGCCCTTGTCAAACTGACATGCACTCAGGATACGTACAGAAGCACACCCATTTTGCAGCCTGCCTTTGGTTGCCCAAGCCCTGAGAGGGAAGCTGGTGTGCTGACTCAGGGCTGACTCAGAGGAAGGGTGCCGAGTACTGAATCACCTCTGCCACATCCTGCAGCACCTGGGATTTTCTTTGCGAGTCTCCCAACTGACATTACCCAGCTTTTAAGCTTTCACTGGAAACCAAAATACAATATAGAGTGGCTACAGGCCAACAGTGAGCTTTTAAAGGATTTCTGACAGAAACTTGAGAGAGAGGCAAAAAAAGAAATTCACCCAGTGCTGGCCAAAACCCAAAAGCATCTGCCTCGTGCCTGAAGATGACAAGCAAACTCAGTAAGAAGGAACTGCAACTACTTAGATGAGGCAGTGAGCATGCTGACTGAACTCCCTAATCAGACTTTTAAGTGCTAATGCCTTTGGAGAAGAAATCCTCTCCATCCACACTCCATGAAGGCCACATGTACTGAGACAGCTGTTTCTTCTCTTCCTAGGCATCACAAACTCATGCTCCAAGTCAGTATTAATTTCAAACTGTCTTGAGAGCTCAGAAATTAGGTGCAAACCAATCCAGAAGGACTGCTAAAAAACAAGTGAGATAATGATTTTTTTAATAGTGGAAGTCTGAGTGAGAAGGACCAACAAAGTAAACAGTCAAACACAGAGTTTAAGTGCTCTGGATTAGGATTTGGGTTGGCGACCACAGCTAGCATGCAAATGACCATCTACCGAGAGTTTCAGGTGATGCTGGAACAAACCTTTTCATTTACCCTGAGGGCTGAGGCAGCTTGTGGGCCTCAGCAGAGGGAAGATGCCAGGGCAGAGGGAGTGAGGGTGGGGAGAGAGGCAGTTGCATGTTCTCACCTGAGGCCGCTGTAGCATTTGTAGGGGTTGAAGCAGCTGCTTGGTTCCGGGCATGAGCAGGGATGAGGATCGAAGCCAGAGATGGGTTACTTGACAGTTCTGGAGGGGAGGTGGAACAAACAAAGTTAGCTCATCATCCACAAAGAGCCCTGCATGCAGGCTCAGCTCCGCAGGTTTCCCCCTGTCCCGGCAACCTCGGGCGCATCGCATGCCCTTACAGCCAAAGGTTGCCTCACGCTCCCTCCTCTGCCGACCAGCGAGAGGAAACCACAGCGATATTCAGCAGGGCAGTCTCCAGAGCAAGACTGACAAAACTGTAAGTAGTGGTGCAAGGGAATTATTTCCTAGAGAAAGACAGCGGCTTGGGAGTTAGCAAAGAACCAGCCAAGCCCGTTCCTTATCGATGGTCTGATAACGCTGCTTCTTTCTCAGTGCTGGAAGGGTTCCCTTCACAAACCCACTCGCTATCAGTCTCGAGAAGGCTGGTAACAGTGGTGCTGCTTTGGGCACTGGTTCAGCAAGCAAGCAGCTGCCACAGTTGCTCCAAAAGCTTCAGGGATTCGGTTCTTTGGCTCACTCAAGCATCACTTTCTCAAGGACCCGGGAACCCAAGACCAATCTCTTACAGCAGTCTCCCTGAACAAGGCTAAGAAGAGGTGAGACCTTTAAACACAGAGGGAAAAGCAAAGGGAGTTGGTTTGCTGGGCAATTTAAATGGACAATAAAATGATGTAACCATTCTGAAGGTATTAACCAAGGAAAAAAGTCATGTCTTTTAGGCTCCCAATCTAATATAACTTCAACATGTATCAGAATGAGAAACAGGCATCTTACAGCCACAACTGTGGGAGGATAAAGGGCAACACATTGCCAACAAATGACAACCTTCTGGCACGCTTTCAAGAGAATCTAGTGCCGCACAAAAGGTAAGACTGAGCCCAGGCAAGACAGGTCCTGTTTGTTTCAGAAACAGGAGGGAGTGACTGTCTCTTGAGGAAGCAACATCCAGTGAAAAGGATGTGAGCAGTCACCTCACGGAAGATGACTGATGACTTTTGGAGCTCCAGGAGGTCATCTGGAGGAGAAATGAGAACAGACAGCTTTTTACATAAGACCTCCACATAGCAAGGGCTGCACAGAAACCAGTCCAAATCACGACATGAGCTCAGTAAGGTGGTTTTGTACAGTTTTAAATTATTTGGGCTCATTTTTAAGAGCCTATTGCATTTCTTCAACGCAAGATGCAGAAGACTATCACCTACTTACAAGGCTCTTATTATGACACATTTTGTGACTGCCTTTCAGCACTTATGAACACAAGCTCCAGTCTAGAACCAAACAGCAGTTGCTATATTACCTGCAACCCTCCTATCTATTCTATAATATTCCATTCAGGTCTACGCAGACCTAACTAGTCCTTCTAGGAAGCCTCAGGACTCACAACATTTGTATATATACTAATCCCCAAATTCATGTGGGAATAATTCAGAATATATATATTCATAATATAATTCAGAATGCATAAGTCTCCATTTTAAATGGAAAAATAAACTGAAGAAACATGAATCCTCAAGTGTCAAAGCTGAACATCAGTGATAAACGATTACTTTATTACTGTCTTGGGTATTAGCTGCTCTGTGCTAGAAAATGCTGCTCCTTCAGTATATTTTTCCAAAACTATTTCTCAAATATGTTATGACTGGGAATCTGCTGTTTACCTCACTCTTTTGAAAGTTTCTATCAGCCCCACATTATCTTCTGTGTACCGCTGGCAGCAATACAGGCCTGTGACCCAAACAAATGTAAAGCTAAAACATCAAGGAAATCAAATGCCATTTGCTACCTCCCGGTGCTAAGTGATGCCTCGAGGATGCAGCTATAGATTGCCTGCATGGCTGCAGCCAAAGAACCATCTGATCTGACAGAACAACACACTTGCAACGGCACTTTGACTCCATTCTCATTCCTCCCATACATCAGAACATGTCCTTTTGCAGCACCAATTATGACAAGCATTCTGGGTGTTATTGTTTTTAAGGCAAGTGCAATCATTTACCTAAAGCTACCTTAAAGTGCTTGCAAAGAGACTAGGAGACTGATCTTGTTCCCTTCTCAAACCCCACATTATCTTTCTTGGTATGAAATTTCTTAAATTCAGCATGCTCTGAATGTCTTGCTGCTTCACTTAGAGGAGCAGCTCAATTCAGATAGAAATAACCGCAGTAAATTGAACTCTTTTGGCTGAAGTTTAATAGCAGCTTGGCTTGAGAATCTGTTTGAGTTCTACCATATTTTTGCAGCTATCCTGTCTGTAAGGATGAGACATGTCAATACTGAGGAAAAAGCTTGACCTGTGGTACCTGCAGTATAGAAAGTATCAAAAAACTCCACTCTCAGTGATTTCCAACACAGTATTTGAACAAGCTGTTGATCTGTAGCCTGCTTATCTAAATCAAACTTGTGATTCAAGGTTGGGTTAATTACAACTAATACTACTGCAAGGAGGTATTGTGATCAAGGCAGTCCAGACAAAGTTTTCAGTACCATGATGTGAACAGAGCAGCTATCCCAATTCATTTATCAGAGCCAGCTCTCATTCATATCAGCTGAGGGAACACCTTTGGCTTTCTCCTGATGAATCATGCCATTTACAGCCAGTTTACATTTCCGATAAGGAGCAGAAATGAAAACATCCAGTTTTACTAAAACGTCAGATCATCTTCATTCCCCAAACACAAGAAAATGCTTGGCATTGAGCAACAGGGCGGTGCTCTTTTCCAGTATAGTTATGTTTGATATATCCACACTCCCAGAGTCCCCTGGAAAATTAGGCTTGTATCAGGTTTGCTTTGTCACAAGAACAAACTTTCCATGTAATTGAAGTTATTCCAGCAGTTGCTCCTCAATCTAGAAGAGTGCTGGAAGCAGCACAAGTTTCTTCATTTCCCTTTCCTCCCCTCTCCACACATGCTCAGAGCAGAAATATTCTGTCTAAAAAAACCTTGATGGTACTCAAATGATCACACTAAGGATTTCTGGTCACGTTGAAACAGTTTAGTTAGAAATGAAGGGGGTTTTATATATTTATGTATATATAAATCTCTTTTTAAGGTCAGGAGCCAGACTCCTTTTAAAAAAATAAAACAAAAACCCCACACTTCAGCAAAAAAGTCATTTGTCACTGAGAAGCATGATAACCATGCCTAAGTGCTGAACTACAGAAGAATTTTTACATTCTTTAATGGCCAACATAGAGTGACAGTAACATTTGTGTCCCAGCATCAACATGTTACAAGAAGTTTAGGAAATAGTAATAATTTCACAGTTTGTTTGAAAATTCAGCTTCTAAGAGAAAAATTGCTTTCTGTGCTTTTTGTCTTGCAGGTCTAACAGCCACTGAACTGCAGCTCTGTGGCTAGTAGAGATACCTCCTTGGCCAAAATATTTTTTCCAAACCCCTATTAGTGTTTAACATCTGTTTAAATACTAAGAGAAACTTATAGGCAAGACATTAAGAATGACCAGAAAAAGCTCTCTCTGACAGATCTCATCTCTAGAATGAAGTAAGCACCTACATGTCCCACAACTACTGCTGGCAGCCAAAGACCATGATCTTTATCTTCCATATACTCTCACTGCTTTTTTTCTAGACTCTATTTGAGCAGCATTAGTGTCCAGATCAGCAGATTTGGTATGAGGCTTAGGTTCTTTCTGAAAAATCAATCCAATGCATTAATGGTCACATTTATGTTGTTACTTCTACCAGTTTTGTCTTCAAGTCTTCTGCAGCTACCTCCTACTTCATGGATTTCAGACAACGGAATATAGCCAAATAAAATACTTCTCCTAAAACTTAATATGGCCTGTTGAAAACAAATGCCATTCAAAACAAAAGGATGTCTTTCACTACTTTTTAAATTACCACAGATGACTTAACATGAGTCATCATCTGACTTCCAATGACCTGATCTATTTTCCAGTTGGGATTTCTGCTCTGAACTAGCTGATCTGACAGGACCTGGCTCACTCTGGCTGAAGAGCAAGGACTGCACAATGGTCACAGGAGAAGCAAAAGTTCTTGTGTATCGTGAGGTCGTAATCAGGATTGCTGCGACATGAGACTCACTACTGCACATTTACTAATCACAAAGGTGTTAAAATCAAAACACTAAGATATGTATTTATTTATTTTATAAAATTCTGTTTGTTTGTTTCTTTTTTAGTTTGGCTGGCCACCTGCAACAGAGCTTACTTGGAAATGCATTAGTGACCAGCCTCTGTCCTGCCTTTCCTTTTGAAATGGTAAAACTGGCACCTGCTGATGGCAGAAACTTGCTATTTCGAATCTTAAAGAAATTGCTCCACTGGAACCAATCTATCTTGCTGTTCCCATGAATCATTGTGCAAGGGGAGAGCACATCAGCTCTCCAGGATGGCAAAAGAGGAGCTTTAAATTTGCTTGAGCATTAGGGTAGTTTACCTCACACTGCCTGAGTGGAAACCAGGGACACATTCCCAATACTTATGTTTATTTTTCCCCTAAGGATTCTTAAGACTCACCATAGAGCTTTCCAACCCTTTTTCAAATCCTTGTTTTCATGTAATAGGCCCAATCTTGACATCATTAAGAAACAATTAATAAGAAATTTAAAAAGAAGAGGAGTGAAACTGTATTAAGATACTGGAATCAATACTATCTTAGCTACTGAAGGTAGCCTTTGAGTGTGGGGAAAAAAGCTAATTCATGAATATAGTAACAGGGAAGGACCTGTAACATAACTACTAAGTTCACAACAGATGCAGAATCAGCACAGAGGACAGTGACCTGGAACCACAAGCTATTTTCTCGAACGCTTTAAGGTGCACATGCTTCGGAAATGTTTTGATACAGTACATTATATGTACATTTAGTACATATATTTACCTTCTGCAAGGCAGCCACTCAAAGCAAGTTAAAAGTTTATTTCCAAGCAGCTTAAAATATTACTCTGTACAGACACAAAATTTTTTGCTCCTCTCTTCCCTGCTGCCTCTTTTTTTTTTTTAATAGAAGGGCTCCACATGTTCAAGGAGAGGGCTCTGTTTCACGTTTTGGCAGATGGCCATTGCATGCACTGAACAGTTTGAAAATTTACACTGAAACTAACTGAGCCAAAAGGTGTTTTACACTTTCAAGAGAAAAGGCATACAGATCTATTCTTGCTCAAAGGGTGAGAACTGGCAGCTAATCACTTATAAATAAAAAGTGCTGCAAAATTAATTACTAGCATATTTGTATGCCATGCTTCTCGCATCCTCTGTCTTGGCAGGCAAAACTGTTCTAGGTTTACATTTCTGACTTCTGTGGAAAAAATATATTAATGGTTTCAAAATTTGATACCAGTCTGGCTTCAAACAAAAAAGTTATTTGTCTGTCATCTTTACAGCTTCTAAATGACTGAGTCAATGTAACGCCAGATGAACCATACAGCACATAAAATCTGGACACTACAGCCTCTGCATTTATCTTGCATCCAGAACCAAAATGGGCAGCAACACTACAAATCTCCCTGCCAAACCTAATATGCATTACTCCTTGGTCTGGTGTTTCAGGTACGAAGGAGCAGGATCACCTCCAAAATGATAATCTAATCCCCACGGTCCACTGCCTGTGATATTTCACAAAAAACCATCAACTAGGTTGCAGACATCGAACTGCAACTGCATCTTGATGCAATCCAATAGTAACAACCTTTGATCCTCTGCACTAAATTTGAATCGAAGGCAACAGGGATCTGAAAATCCCGTAACCCATTTCTCCAAGTCCCTTTCCTTTCTTTTTGAAATGGACAGCTGTGCATTTCTTGCTGAAATACACAACCACTTAATAACCTTAGTTCTACTCAGAGGTTTGGGGGTTTTTTTAACTTCTCAGGGAGTACCATCTGCATTACAGCGAACATTTATCCCAGTGCTTCCTCCTAAAGAAGGGATCCTTCAATGTTCACAGGCTACCTTGAGTGGTGAAATTGAAGAGTGCAGGTTTCTCTCGCCCATTTGGTAACTTGACATTTGGGTCCCGTAGTTCATCGAAGAAAGAGTGCGCACAGGCCTCCAGGGGAGTCAGGCGGGCGGTGGGGGTGTACTCCAGCAGACGGCTACATAGCGCGATTGCTTCTGGTGGAGTGCGGGGCCGGAAGACCTGAAAAAAACCCAAAAAACAAGCAAGGAGAAACAGGTTGTCTGGGTATATGTTTCTTTTCTTTGCTGACCAGAAGCAAGTCAGAACAATTAAACCTCTCATTGCCCAAAAAGCTGGAAACAAACTTGTGGTTTGTGCTAATCAAAGTCCTCCAGTAAGGATGGGAAAATCCATTTCCTGGGGTTGAGAAAGGGTTAATTGCAATGTCTTGCACTAGAGTGAAGGTGCAATGCCAGCAAGAGACTTCATGAGAGCGCACTCAGAAAAACAAGTTTAATAATGAAGGGGAAACTCATTCAAAAATCAGGACAAACACACACAGGTGCTACCAGCCATGCATATGGGGTGGAGTGAAGGTGGGGAGGAGGGTTCAAATGAGCAGGATTCACTGAATGTAAACATTGAATAAGGCCCCACTACAGTTTTGGGTTAGGTTTTTTTATTTTTTTTATTTTGGCTAGTGAATGAAGTCTTACTGACATGGACTTTTGCAGGCAGGCAGGTCAGATTGTTGCTATGGAGGCTGCTGTTCAATTTGGAGAACAACAAGGAAAGCAGGGGTGGGGTGCAGGAAATGTCTAGCTCTAGAATTTGCAAGTTACTCCTTCTGTGACCTTATTCTGGCAAGTCATTCCCATTTTAAATTTATTGGGATAATTCCTGCACATTTGGTATTTGTAAGAACAGCTGAAAGTTGTGTCAAGAGAACCAACTATTTTACTCTAACAGATTTTTACCTTGAGTGATTACAAAAAGGAGCTCTTCACTGCAGCTTTGATTTAAACCTCTAAGAACAGTTCTACCCACTGCTAATCACACCCCCATCCTCCTTTCTCATTATATCAAAGGCAAAATACAAGTTAATCATGTACGTGACCTGGACAGCCTCCTCAAGCACTTGTCTCTCGCTATGTTGTGGTTGATACGCAGGCTGGGGAAAAGGGAGCAGGGTAGGTGCGAGTGTTAAGTTCTGATGCCAGCATTTTTGGTAAAAATTGAGCTAATCCAAAATGCTTTTGCACCAGTGCAGGTGAACCCAAGCCACACAGCACCAAGGAGAGAAAAAAAACAAAACCAAAAAACCACCAACCAAAAAAACCCCCCACGAGTGCATGACATGCTAATTAATCGCAGATGAAGAACTTGCACAGGCACTCCATACGCTCTCCTGCATGAGAATTAAACACAAATGCCAAGTTCTCTGAGGACTGAAATGTTAGCCCCTTGGTGCCCAGCTGGCTCTGGAGCACCTGGGTTTGCTGCAGTCTGTGCTGTACTAACGAGTGTGGCAGGGAATCCTGACTCGGGGAGTCAAAGAGTGAGGTACTGAAAGAGCAGAATTTATTTCTGCTACCAGGTTATTGCAAAACAAACCAAAAAAGTTTTTGCAGGAGGCCTATAGTGACAAAAGGAAAGGTCTTGGCTTAACACTATGGCCAAAGCTGCCGCAAATGCTGCCAGCAGAGAAGTTCTGCTGACCATCCTGCCACAAAGGTATGGTCAGATGGAGGGACAGCTGTTCAGTGCCAAGCCCTGATGCCTGCAGAGCTCCTCTTGCTGACCACAGCGCAAAGTGGATGCAAGTATGACTCCCAGGTCACGGCCTGATCAGAACAAAATCTAAGACTGTCTCCAATTTAGAAAACAAACAAACAAACAAAATCCTGAAAACCAACAACAAACCAAAAAATGCCTTTGTTTGTTTGTTTGTTTTACCCCATGGTATGTAGCACAAATGAGTATGTCTTGAGGCAAATCCACAGCAGTGAAGTCACTTGGTATTTAACATCAGGAAAAATTCCTGAAGGTCTCCCTCATGCACCTTCTCACTGATGTTTTAACAGGTTTGATTTACCACAGGTTGAAACTGAAGTACTTCACTCTTAGCTGTGTTTTTCCCTCAGGATAGCTCACATATCAGCTACTATACAGATTGTAAAAAGAAAAAAAAATTATTTTTTATCCTTCAGGTAAAGACAACAAGCCCTTATCGTGAGCAAATTAGCAAGCAGACAGTCACAAATCTGCCATCTGTCAGAGGAGTACTCTTATTGTCCACTCAAACTCCTCATTTTCAAGCCAGCGAAACATTAACATCTATTTCCAAAACCCTGTTGAGAACTGCTCAGCCTGCCTTTAGATCAGAAATTAGTTACTTGGGTCAGGCAGCTCCCCAAGGCTGCCCTATCTGCTTCAAACCAGGGAGGGGAAAAAAATATATAAAAAAAAAATTAGAAGGCCTCACACATCCTCTCCCTGCCACAAGTGGTGACTAATGCATGAAGTGAGTTACAGGTCTGTGCCATCTCATCTCTATCACCTTGTGTTACAACATTCACTTGGCTGCTGCTTCAAGGATATGGTTTGAACTGAAATATTCCACTTCTAGCATTTCTCTCCTTTTTTTTCAAGGCTAGGCCTAGTAATTTGAAAAAATGTTTAAGTACATACCCGTACTCCTGAGGTGAAATGTCCTGTTCCTGACGAGTCCTAAAGATGATAATGCAGTGAAATAATCCAAACAGGGGGAGTCAATCCAAAAGAGAATAGTCCAGCAAGGAAAAATATAGCCAATATTATAAGAAATCCATGGTGTGGGGGACATAGAAAATGTTTATACAATTAGAAACTTTAAACATCAGTCTCCATAGCAGCAAGTCCAACTTCACCACAGTGTATGCCAAAAAATCGAATGTGCAATGGTGAGGCATAGTATAGAAACATTTCGGTATTAAATTTATGTTCCAATGCCAGTGCATTTACTAAAAAAATAAAAAAAATTGAAATCAAAACTCTAACTTGAACTAAAAGGGTAATTGAAATTCCCATCATAAAGAATTTTCAGTCCTTGGTCCTGGATATAAACGTCCACAGACAACAGGGCCAGATTAGTTTGTCCCCAAAGGTTCATCCCACTTGTAAATCTGTCCCAGAGACACAATGTAAACTTTTGGGTTGTTTGAGGTTTTCCTTCCCCCCTGCCAAAAAACCCCAAATGCCTAATAATTTATAATTTGTGCTGAAGAGAAAGTAAAAATCCGAGATCTGCACTTTGAATTTGGATGCTTTTAATTTGTGTGAGCTACGAGTGCCTCAGGCCGCCGCGGATTATTCTCCATTTTGGATCCCCCCGCCACTGGATTTTGTTTGCTGGCATTATCTCTTTAGGATTCTTCAGGAACTGGATGTACCACCTCAGGAGTGCGGGTATGGACTGAATTTCTCTCTATTGTGGGTTTATTCCCCCTCATACCTGTCGCACCCATTACTTAAGAAATTTTTTCTCCCC
>NW_010315075.1:0-7623 GCF_000700745.2 Antrostomus carolinensis | reverse complement strand
CCGGGGGCTGGGCCGGGGGTGCTTTGCCTGCGCAGGGGCAGCTGAGGGCCCAGCTGGGGGGCTCGTCCTTGTGCCTTCGTGCGGGGGCTGTAACCCCGGGAACTGCGGGCGGAAAGGCGGCGTCTCCTGAATCCCAGAGGACAGAATTCCAGTGAGTGAACAGTCCCCCAGGCACACGTGGATAGTAACAGGCCCCGTCCTGTCTCATTTCCTACAGGTCCATCGTCTAAGGTCAGTGGATAATTTATTTGTTGTCGTTCAGGAGTTCAAAGACTACCAGTTCAAAGAAAACAAGGTGAGTTACTCCTCATTTTTCAATCAGTTATGGGTTCTGGACTGGCTTTTTAAATTTAAGACTAATTTCAGAAAGTGTTCTGTTCCTTGAACAAGGTGTTTTTATTTTATTGGTGATGTTATCCCAGCTCCTCACTGCTGGCCTGTGAAGTGGAAGTGCAGTCGTGTTGTCTAACACAGTTTCTTCACTTACATACGTTACAAAGGCAGGATCTAGGATGAGAGCTGATACCGTGCTTGTAGGTCACACGTAGACACAGGAGAGTGAAGTATCACTTCAGTCTCTTAGTTTAGTGTTACTGTTTATTTGAAAAGAGAAATAGTGAAATGCTCTGGGTCCTGTGACTTAGAGTGCAACTTGGTTCAGTTATGGCAGAAACTCTGCAGAGCACTGTGAGCTCTGCTGGGATGTGCAGTGGGTTTCGTGTCTTGGAACCTAATTTGAGAGGCTTAAAAAAAGGATCGGTTCTAAATGGAGGGAGTGACTTCAAAGCACAACTCTTTTTTTGTCTTTTAAAGGAAGATGCTCTAAAGGATTTGGAAGATTTGGTTAAAAAGCTGCCTTGGACCGACCCATTGAAAGTTTGGGAGCTCAACAACAGCTTAAAAAAGAAAAAGACAAAGCGCAAAAAACATAATGCGCAGAGAACTGCGAGCAAAGAGAAGCTGAATGGTGATGATGGAGAAGAGGAAGGAACAGTTCAAAAAGACACCGATAAACAGGAGGATTGTGCCCAAAACGCTGCAGGGGGAGAACCTGCTAGCGGCCAGGATGCAGAAGAGACAAAAAGAGCAGCATCCCAAAACGGAGAGGAGGAAGAGGAGGATGATAATGAACAATCAGAGGCGAAAGATGACGTGCAGGCAGGTTCTGGGAGTGAGACCAAGGCTGGTGACGGTAAGAGAGGCGAAGGGGAGGCGAAGGTGTTGAAGTTCCGTGTTACCTGTAACAGAGCCGGAGAGAAGCACAGCTTCACGTCAAACGAGGCTGCGAGGGACTTCGGGGGAGCTGTGCAGGAGCACTTCCAGTGGAAAGCTGACATGACTAACTTTGATGTAGAGGTATAGTGCTGTGCCTTGGAAATACCTGCATTTCTACTGTAAAAAGTCTTCTTTCTTAATTCTGGTGCTTAGAGATCTCCAAAATGCCTTCAAAAGATGACTCTGGAACTAAAAATTGGTAATGCTGAAATGATGGCCTCCTCAGAAGCATTCACTTCCCTGGCACACTGTGTGCGTCCTCACGTCCCACCACTTGCTAGTGCTTTGGCTGTCCGTGATAACAATCTCTTTGTGTGTCCCAGTGCGGGCACCTCTCCTCTTCCTTGGGTCCCTCTTTTGCTCTGCAAACACTGTTGTCTTCTCCCCAAGCTATCTGATGAACATCCCTGCACCCAGTACAGCTGAGCTGGTGCTCAGCAGCTTTCTGCTCTCCCTCAGCTGAAGCAAAAGCTCTGGGTGTTCCCTCCTGCTGTAGTGTTGGGTCTTGTTCAGGTGCCTTCTGCCTTCCTTGTACCCTCGTTAAATCTTTGCTTGATCCATTGTTTTATGTGAGTGTGAATTAACAGAAGATACTCCATGTAGAAGTGGTAGTTTTGTGTCTGGAGGTGACACAAAGGGTTAACATTCCCTGCCCAGTGAAGCAGACGTGGGCCATCCGTGGTGCAGGACCACTGGTTCTGAGGGGCAGAAAAACGTACCTGTTTCTTGCAGGTGTATTAAGGGCTGGCCCCACTGTCCCATAAAAATATTTTCACCTTCCAAATTACTATGGCGAGGGGCCCAGGAATGTGATTTTTATTGCTGCTTTGCAAATGCTTCCCTGTGACTTGCCCAACTTCTCCCCCTTCTGCTTACAAACCAAACATTTTTAAAAGTCAGCATAATGGTTATAGCACTTTTTGAAGTCTTGTGTGAAAGATTCTGTGTGAATTAGAAAATGCTCGTCCTCGTCCGGTGTGAATGAGGAGATGTGTGAATGCTCCCCTGGATTTTGTCCGTTGTTGCCATTAAAATGGCGCGTTGCTTTTCTTCCAAGAATGCTCTTTGACACCGATTTCCTGGTTTTTAAATTACCCCTGAAGATTCTCATAAATATTGACCAGGTATGCTAGGGAAGACTTCTGTTACGCCTGAAATTTAGTTCAAGTTTTTTCTTCAGGTTCTTCTGAATATTCACAACAATGAAGTAGTTGTGGGCATTGCATTAACTGAGGAAAGTCTTCACAGAAGAAATATTACACATTTCGGACCCACAACTCTTCGTTCAACCCTCGCTTATGGCATGCTTAGGTCAGTGCAATTCCATACTCTTACATTATTCTCAGCTAACAGGTCGTGTTGTTTCAGAAATGAGATCCTTTATCCCCCCACTGCTTCCTCAAAAGCTATTTCTGTGAATCCTTCAAAAAGAAAAAAAACATAGCTGCTGAAACTGTGCCTAGTAATTAAAAGTGGATGTTTTCAAAATACTGTATCACATTCTTGAAAGTGTTTCATTGCACTGGTGTTTATAAAATGCTAATTAGCAAATGGAAAAAAGAATCACGTAGAAGTTGTTTTGTTAGAAGGGTAGAATCAGAGTGATTCATATAGTTCAGTTCTCCTTCCGTACAGAAATTAGCATTTTTAAGACTTTTCTCACCGTATCTTTTTTTCTGTTCCTCAGACTCTGTGATCCACAGCCAACAGACATCATAGTTGATCCCATGTGTGGTACAGGTGCGATACCAATAGAGGTGATTGTTCCTTTATTTTTTAACTTAATTAAACTTGACAGTATCTGCAGCTGAATAATACATGTAAGTTTCTTTGGTAATAACTGAATAGACAACTCCAAAAGTATCTCACCAACTTTTCAGCAGATACAAATACACTTCTGGAAATGACCTCATTTTCCTTCCCAAAGCTGTAGCAAGAAAAAACTAAATCCAAAAGTATTTTGAGCTTTTAAGATGAGTCACAGCTTTAACAGATATCTGTTAGAGAAGTTTAGATGTCCACTTCCAGATACTCTGTTGTATTCTGTCATATTTGAGTAGTTCTTCTGTTTCTTCTGCTTGTTTGCTTTGGTGGTTTTTTGGTTTGTTTTTAAGTTAAGCAATGTTGATGCTAATGTTGCTTATAGTCAGTGTTTTCCCCCAGGGAGCTACAGAGTGGCCTAGCTGCTACCACATTGCTGGTGATAACAACCCGCAAGCTGTGAAGAGAGCAGCGAACAACATCTGTTCTTTACTAAAGAAAAATGAGAATAAGGAAAGGTAAGAGGAGTACAAGTGATTGTCTTTTCCTGTAGCGTTGTATGCGAAGAAATCCATTGGGCATTGATGTGTTTGACTATCTTGTTCATATTGTCCTATTTATTCTTTTGATAATGTCATAGAACTCCTCAATTTAAAAACATTCTCATTAAACCATGTCTGAGATACCTGTCTCTGCACTTTCAGCAGTAGTTCCCCGGGTGTCCCCTTGGACATCATTCAGTGGGATATCTGCAATCTCCCTTTGCGGACTGGCTCTGTGGACGTTATCGTGACAGACATGCCGTTTGGAAAGAGGTGAGCTGCTGGAGTTACTGCGCTGAACTGCGCGGCTGCGCCTGCTTCCCTGCCCAGGGCTGGGATTCTCTCTAGGGAGTTACTTAACTGGGCCTAATTAAGAAGTATTGATGTACTCGAAATTAAAAATGCAGTTGAATTCAGTTATAAATGTGATCACGAATGAGTGAATCCGTGTCTGAAAGACCAACAACAACTGACTGTTTTTCAGTGATTACAAAGGGGATCTTAATGCATTTTGCAGGATAGGGTCGAAGAAGAAGAACTGGGATCTCTATCCAGCCTGCCTCATGGAGATGGGCCGGATCTGCACGCCGGGGACAGGCAGGGCTGTGCTGCTTACGCAGGACAAGAAGTGCTTTGCCAAGGTATGTTCTGTGAGAGAAAATCGAGCCTATTTACACATGGAAGTACATTGAGAAAAAAATTGTAAGCTGACTTCATTACAGAAGATGATCTCTTTTTAGAGCAATAACTAATAGCATTTAAACGCAGTTTTGGATCTGAAGAGTCATTTGACATTGCCATCAGATGTGATTTAGGATAATAAAAAATAATTTCTAAAGCAAACTTACCCTTATTATCTTATCTGGAAGCTGCCGCCACTCTTTGTCTGTTTTTTTGGATTGCAGGCCTTGTCACGAATGGGACACATCTGGCGCAGAGCTCAGACCGTCTGGGTGAATGTGGGGGGACTCCACGCTGCTGTGTATCTTCTGAAACGCACCTGGGAAAGAGCAGAAGAAAAGAGATCATTCTGGTAACCTGCAGGGAAGAAGATGAGAGTCACCTCCAGAATTTGTTGAATAGCAGTCTGGTAAAAGACACCTGAGAGCACAGGTGTGTCGATTCCTAAGGGGGAAAAACCAACCAAACAAACAGCCAACCAAAAAACCAAACAACCTACGTAGAACTTGTGTAACATGAATATGAAACCAGGGATCAACTTGAGAGCTACCAGTTGTACTGTGTGTTCTGAAACCCTGTTATTTAAATCACCTCTTTCCTCCCTGCCACCCAAACTGAAATTCAGTAGTGAAATTAGTAATGCTTTCCTTTGCCAGTGTCTTCTCTACCATGTCCATTGTAGTTTTCAGTTAAATGTTTATTTCCTCTGCTTATAGTAGAAAACACGTTGAGGCAGCTTTGGTGGTAACGGTGAATTTATTTCCCAAACTGTAGAAATCTTACATGTATCTTAAAATCACTAATGGGACTACTAAGCCTGTCGTCTTGAAGGGTTTACAGGTAGTATCTCTCTAATGTAGGATTTTTCCAAATTGAAGTTTTCTAACTCATACCATTGCCCAAATGTAAACTAAGATAATAAACCAGTATCTGCTTTTTATGGTCTGATAAGCCAGTGCCAATTAGTAAACAGTATGCTGATGCTACTGTTACTCTTACCTGTTAACCTCAACTTAGTGCTAATTATTAGTAAATGGCTAATCCATATTTTAATGTTCCACTGCCAAGGGTGTGGGGGGTAACACACAGCCTTAGCCAACTGTCTGTAGTTACTCTTTCAGAACAGAGATACTTTTAGCAATTACATTAAAAAGTTAATGTTTTCAGTGTCTGCTATAGACACCTCGAGGTGGCAATATGTTTGAATTTTTTAGGTGATTTAACGGCTGTAGTTATGCCACAATATTTACAAAAATATATTACCTGTTGAATAACTTGAAGTTGCAAATATTTTTTTCTTCTGTAAATGTACTGTGATTTCCCAAGCCTCTCACTCTGCTCATCGGAGGCTGAAAACACTAGTTACCGGTTTGCCATTTTCATTCAGGTGTATTCATGCTAACGATGTGTAAGTGTTCTGAGGTGAATTAACAAGTATTAAAGTTTTAGAAGTTTTGCATAGGAGATAAATCTTAATTGTATTCTTTTTCTGGTCCGTGCCTTTACTTACTACCCAGATGCCTTTCTGGATGAGTTTGTGTCAACAGTGTCTGTTTAATTCGTTCCCATGCTCCATGGTTTCTGTGACGGTGTCAAGGTGACGCACACAGTTGTTGCATGAGGTGGCTGTTTAAATATCCCTGCTCTAGTGAGCTCTACAATTTCACCTGGATATATTGCATTCTTAAAATGCGTTAACGCCTTAGTGGTTTGTTAATGTTGATTTTTTTTTTAAAGGAAAACCAAGCACAGTAACATTTTAAGACATTAATAGTGTGCAGCTTTAAGTTTGGTGGTTTTTTTTTTCTTGAGTTAAACATCAGAATGAGATTAGTAAAATGCCACTTATCCCTTTTGACCTGAAAGGTGATGAGGTCATGTTTTGTGTTTTTTAAACCACAGCTAACATTAAATAGATTCAAATCAGACTGACATGATTTAGCAAACTAGGCTGTAACTTACATCCGGAGATGGGAACTAAGATTAATGCCTGCTGCAGTGAATTTATATTTGATTTTTCAGTACTCTTCACACTAAAACGTACAGCCTCACATACTTGTGTCAAATTTCATAGGAAACGGTAAGTTTGAAATCATTAAAGAACGGAGGCATGGGAAGGGGTACAGTGAGATATGTGTATCTCAGCTCTTGTAAATGTAAATCTGTGCTCCAAGTTGTACAATTTTAGGCTGTTTCTGCTGGAGATTACACTTGTTTTTATGGAAGATTGGTACAGACAATGAGGAATAACAGCTTTTTTTCAACTAAGACAATCAGCCTCGTTCATGTAAACTGTGTAATCTCACAACACTGCATGCAGTTTCTTACAGTACGTACCTGAAATACATGTTACTTCCATGATGTGAATTTACTGTTTTCCTCTCATAGAAGGGAAGTGGGATTTCTTTGGAGGAAGCAAACCTCCCCAACAGTTCTTACATCCAGCTCTGCTGGGAAAAAACTAACTGGCAGACGATGGCTTCTCTTGTGTAATTTTCTGCGGATTTGTGTGCAGCACAGAAATGACAACTGTGCCCCTCATCGAAGTCTTGTTGCAGAATATTAAGTATTATAAAAGAAAAAGCTGGTGCGACATGCAAGTATAAGGCACTATCTTGATATTTTCAGGAGTGTAACCTGTAATGACTGGAGAAAAATGTGCTAAATTGCCTTCAGGCACTAAATGCTGTGTTTTGAGGGGGATCTGCTGTCATCCCTGAGGAAGTTAAATACGAGCCAGCAGTGTGCTCTTGTGGCCAGGAAGGCTAACGGTATCCTGGGTCTATTAGGAAGTGTTGGCAGCAGCTGTAATCCCCCCTCTACTCGGCCCTGGTGAGGCCCCACCTGGAGTGTTGTGTCCAGTTCTGGGCTCCCAGTACAGGAAGGACATGGATCTCCTGGAGCACGTCCAGCGAAGGGCGACTGGAGGAGCATCTTTCACGTGAGGAAGGGCTGAGGGAGCTGGGGCTGTTCAGCCTGGAGAACAGACGACTCGGAGGGGATCTGATTAGTGTTTATAAATATCTAAAGGGAGGATGGGGCCAGACTCTTCTCATCAGCACCCAACTACAGGACCATCCAACTACAGGACGAGATGCAACAGGGATAAACTGCAGCATAGAAGTTCCACCTGAACACCAGGAAGAACTTCGCTGTGAGGGTGCGGAGCAGTGGGACAGGCTGCCCAGAGCTTGTGGAGTCTCCTTCTCTGGAGATATTAAAAACCATCTGGATAAAATGCTGGTTGATGCTGCAGGACTCTCTGCTTGGGCAGGGCAAGATGGACTCCGGGCAGATGTACCCTCACAGCCGCCGCCTCAGGGCGGACAAGACACCCCTCCCCTTGTCGCGGCGGCTCGGCGAC
>NW_010315073.1:269-2354 GCF_000700745.2 Antrostomus carolinensis | reverse complement strand
GCATCACCATCCTGCTGGGTGCTGCCCTCCTCCTGCCTGCCCCCAGGGGCACCCAGGTGAGCCCCCACCCTCCGCCTCACCCTCCCACTGCCCCACGTGATGAGTGGGCACAGGGAGACCCACGCATGATCTGTGCCACCCTCCTCTCTCCCCTCAGGCTCTGAGTGACACTGGACAGAAGGACCTGGCCGTGGAGCAGGATGTGGCCAAGGAGATGTAAGAGCTAGCCATGCTCCCTACACCTTTGGGTGTCCGCATCTGCCTTGAAAAGCAACCAGCACCACAAAATGTGAAGTGTTTCACAGGGGAATAAACTTCCCTCCTTGCTCTGTGTGCCCCAAAACTAAGGGGCTCCCAGCACCATCTTCCCCCCAATACCACCCAAACTCACACCGAGCCCGGCTGGTTTCCCTTTGCTGGGAGCGGTGGGAGCTGCAGGTGCTGCAGCACCCAGGTCCCAGATTCATCCACCTGCTCGCAGGATAAGCGGCTAAAATAGCCTGTTTGCTCCCCAAGACCCCAGCTGTAGCCTCCTGGGGGTGGGTCTGGCCAGGGTCCCTGCACCCCGATGGTTGGGATTCCCCTGGGGCAGGGGGGATGGAGAACCCTGCTGTGCTGCCACCTCTCCTTCCTGGTCTTCCTCCCCTCTTCCAGCATCCTGGGCATCCGAGCTGTGGAGCCACCGGAGGAAGGCGAGATCACTGAAGAGGTGGAACCACGTATAAAGGTCTTCTCCAGCAGCACCTGGGATGCATGGGGCCCCCACCAAGACCCAATGGGACCAGAGGAGGACCGTGACCACCTCCACCACCCCCAGGATGATGTCATGGACGTCGATGCCCATGGGCCATCCCGCACACTGGCCCTGGAGGTGCAGAGTGGCCCGGAGCAGGACCGTGACCATCTCCACCACAGTTGAGAGGATAGGTTCCCAGGCTGTGAAATGAGGGGTGGGAGCCACCCCTGGGGCTTCCCGAGGGGACTCGTCTCTCCCTACGCACCCTTGAGCCCTCCAATAAACCCAGTCCCTCCTCCACATCCTGGTGGGCTCCTCACTGCTGCCAGAAATGTATTGCTAAGAGCAGAGCCCCCAAATCTAGGGGATCTCTCTCCTCAGGCTCACCCTGAGACCTTGGGCAGGGTGAGGATGATGCTTTGGGGTGGAGGACTCAGCCCATCACCCTGGCCTCAGGTCAGCTAAGGTGGGACTGAGACTGGACAAACTCAGCCCATCAGTGTTGCACCCAAGGTGCCACAGGCTGTCCCCTCCCCAGGGGACACATGGACCTATTGCACAACACAGCTGCTCTTGCCCAGCCCAGTGTTGGAGAGCAGTGTGATGGAGTGGGGTGGTCTCGGTGAACCCCAACGTTCTCCAGCTCAGGGGGGACCCCACAGCAAGGACACCCCACCTCCCAGCAGCGCCAGGAAAACCTTTTAATACGGATGGCAAGGGTGGTCCCCTGGGCTGTCTCACCCCCAGGCAGGTAGTGCTCACTGCCGGGTCCGGACCCCCTTGGCAGGGTGACGCAGGCGGCCACGGGGACCGGGACCACACCGGGCTCAGCTGTCGGTGAAGTTTGCCTTGCGCTTCTCCACAAACGCTGTCATCCCCTCCTTGCGGTCATCCTGTGAGGAGCGGAGAAGTGAGGCTGGGGGGCGCTGTGGCAGCCAGGCTAACCCCCACCCCGCAATGGGGCTGACCCCCCTACTTACAGTGGCGAAGGTGGCGTAAAAAAGCCGCTTCTCTGTCCTGGTCCCCTCTGCCAGCGTCGTCTCGAAGGCTGAGAGTAAGGGATAAGTTGAGGACACCCTGCTGCCTGGCCCCGTGTCCCCCCAGGGGTTTCCTGGTGTCCCCCTAGCTCCTACCGGCGTTGACTGACTCCTTTGCCATGGCGGCCACCAGCTTGGAGTTGCTGGCAATCTTCTCCGCGCAGGCGATGGCCTCATCCAGCAGCTTCTCCACAGGGAAGACCTTGCTGACCAGACCTAGGATGGATGGTGGGAAGTGGTGGAGTCGGGGGACAGCTCCCCACCAGCTCCCCACAGTGCTGGGGCTGACCTGCGCCCCTACCTGCCTCCTTC
>NW_010315073.1:0-239 GCF_000700745.2 Antrostomus carolinensis | reverse complement strand
CCTTCGCCCGCGTCTTTCCCACCGCTCTGTGCAACCTCTGCGACCCCCCAGCGCCTGGAGCCGTTTGGGAAAGGGAAAGGTCCAGAGAGGGACACCTGGGTGTCCCCGCTGTCCCTGCACCAGCTGGGATGGACCCCACCAGGTGGGTGCCCCCTGCTAACCTGGGATGGTTCCCAGCAGGATTTCGGGTTGCCCAAACTGCGCCTTCTCCCCGGCGTAGATGATGTCACACATCATGG
>NW_010315072.1:0-543 GCF_000700745.2 Antrostomus carolinensis | reverse complement strand
CACCAGCCTAAACGGGGTGAAAAGAGGGGAAAATGGTTCAAAAGGAATGAAAAATAGGTAATTTGGAGATTTTGGGGGGGTTTGCAGGGTTTTACTGACTTGTCGTGGCGCATGCGGACGGCCAGGACGGGTTTGGGGAAGGTGAATTCCAACACCAGCTTGTCTTTGCCTTCCCGGGCATCATCCCAGATCCGTTGCGGCATCCCCACCAGCCCCACGCTCCCCACTTGCTCAGCATCTGTGAAATGAAAGACCCCCCCTCAAATTTAGGGACCCCCCATCAAATTTAGGGACCCCCACAAAATTTAGGGACCCCCCCAAAATTTTAGGGACCCCCACTGCCTCATTATGGGGGGAAATAGGGGGTTTGGGGGCCACCAGCCCCACGCTCCCCACTTGCTCAGCATCTGTGAAATGAAAGACCCCCCCTCAAATTTAGGGACCCCCCATCAAATTTAGGGACCCCCACAAAATTTAGGGACCCCCCCAAAATTTTAGGGACCCCCACTGCCTCATTATGGGGGGAAATAGGGGGTTTGGGGG
>NW_010315071.1:0-225 GCF_000700745.2 Antrostomus carolinensis | reverse complement strand
CCGTGCTCGTCCCTGACTGTGCCATCCCCACAGGTCCCTGTGCCCCATGGTGGCACGGTGATGCCAGGCTGTGCCCTGCCACCTCCCTGCACCTCCAGCGAAACAAACACTGTCACTGCCCTGGAAATAAAGACACAAACCAGTTGGTGTCTGGATGACACCCAGCGCTGTGTTCTGAGGAGGGGACATCCCCTGCTGCAGCGAGGGACACGGGGGGGACACGCT
>NW_010315070.1:0-1604 GCF_000700745.2 Antrostomus carolinensis | reverse complement strand
TGTTAATTAAAATGAAATACATCAATTTTAAAGTGTATTTGTACCTGCTGAAAGCTCTTATCAATGATCCAAGTATACTTCAATTTTAGTGTGGGCTAAAATACATTCATGGCACAAACACACACCCTCAGTGTATCGCAGCACCCTCCAGCCACAAGTGGAGAAGGACAAGACAGTTCTTACCTTTTGCAGCAACACAGGTTGCAGAAATAAGTTTGGCCACTTCTTTACATGGTCATCTGTCATCTCCCCACCAGCCACATGGAATTTCTAGGTGAACAGAACCATGCTGGCCCAGAACAAAGGCTGGAAAAGGAAGGTGTAACCACTGCTCCTCTCAGCATTTTGTTAGCACTCCAGAAGATACCTATACAAGCACTCACTGCAGCGTCGAAGTTAAAAGAACATATCCCGAATGAAAGAGCTTTCATAAAATATACATTTGCTGTTTCCAGAATTAATAATTTTTCCCACTTGAAGATTTCAGTCTTGAAGCAAAGATCTGGAGAGAAGTGAATTCACCTGCTGTTTCAAACTGATTTGTAGGAAGGACATGCAGAACCTGTTATAATTCCACAGATTGAAAAAAAAATATGACAAGGGGCAATGGGTGTGAGCTGGAACACAGGAGGTTCCACTTAAATTTGAGAAGAAACTTCTTTACAGTGAGGGTGACAGAGCCCTGGGACAGGCTGCCCAGGGAGGTTGTGGAGTCTCCTTCTCTGGAGACATTCAAAACCCGCCTGGACACCTTTCTATGTGATCTCATTTAGGTTCCTGCTCCGGCAGGGGGGTTGGACTGGATGATCTTTTGAGGTCCCTTCCAATCCCCAACGTTCTATGATTTTTAAATACTAGCAAGAAAGTGCAGAGCTCAGCATCTGATGTGCCAGTGTTTTGACACTGTATGACAAGCTTCTCTGCGGTTATTTACTTCTCATTTTAAAATAATTGTCCAATTTTGTATGTCCTGGATGGGGGGGAGTCAACAGAAAGCACACAGTTTCTCTTTGAGAAAAAAAAAAAAAATCATGAAACATTCCTTCAGTTTAACAGAGGGAATTTCAAACAGTTGCCAGTATCGAGGAGCAGAATAAAAAACTAACAACCAAAATGGGGCTTTTCAGATCTTCAGCACATAATGCTGTAGGCACAACATCAAAGATTAGATGATTTTGTTTTGTTGGAATGCCTCTGCCCTGTACACACATCCATATGAAACAGCCACTCTAGAGTCCAAGCACAAGGTTTTGGGAGATATTTTTTGCAATTCAGTTGCCTGCCATGGCTCATCAACAGCAACTCTTTAATCTTCTGTGCTATAAAGCGATTTTTTTAGGCTGAAAGGCCCATGGAGATCTCTTGCACAGGCTAAAAAGTGTTCTCAGGCTTTGCTGAATTTAAGGATCATCTAAATGTTTTCTGGAAAACCACAAAATATACCTTTTTTTTTTTTTTTTTTCCCCCCTGCAGTGCTGCTGCTGTTTTTTTTACTAAGAATGACATGAAACTTAATCGAAATTTTGAACAGACTTTCCTGAATTCTGTGCTTGCTCTCTTTTCCCTGGGTACAAGAATCACAGAATCACAGACTGGTTTGGATT
>NW_010315069.1:0-5262 GCF_000700745.2 Antrostomus carolinensis | reverse complement strand
GGATGAGCTTTTAGGTCCCTTCCAACCCAGAGTCTATGATTCTATGTGAAAGTTGAGGTGTTTTCAACAAGCATTTTCCATTTTCATGTTTCAGAAGTACTAGCTTTAACAAACTTCAGCTCGAAACTCCATGACACCCAATTTCAACAATAAATAGTTAGAGGTTTGCTTAGAAAAAATTGTCAGAAAGTTGAAAGCAACTGAAGACAAGAGGTTTGAAGTGAAACAACTTTGCTTCCTCAATCTGCAGTTGTTACTCACAGCTGTTACAGTACGGCAGTCTCAGTCTAGTGTAGTTTACTATTTTTAATGTTTAGAAAATTACATGGAACACCCGCTGACTAAACAGACTTGTGCTCAAACCAGGAGCGCAACAAAATGCTCCTGTAGATGCAGTTTTATTATGACAGAGCAGCCTTTTAAGTGAATGAACGAGGTAATTAACAGATTAGCTAATTTTTTGAAATGGTTAAGTGCAGTGGTAATAAATATTGATTCCATTTTTTTCAGAAGGTCATAATTACACTGTGATCAATAATAGTATCGTTTACTAAATAGCATTTCTGGATTTCAGATACACAGCCTAATAAAATAATTTAAGGAAGAGGTTTAATTTTAACAACTTTGCTCATATGGTGTAGAGAGGCCAGACTAAGGAAAGCCAAAAATGGCAACTATCCAAGGCAGGAACTGGCCATGCATCATTTTTACATTCGTTCTTGCATATGGCAATGTGTGTTCATACCACTCAGCTGGAGCTCCAGGGATGCCACTGCCAGCAGAAGGAACCATTACAGCATTCCTCTCTTCAGTGAGGGTTAACCTCATCTCTAAAAGCTGTGCCTCCCGATCTGCATCATCTTCTGTTTTATCTGGAGAAGCAAGATGTCAGTCAGGACAATAGAGAGCATTTCTTACTCAGTGCCTTTATCAGGTGTCTAGGATGATTTTGTACCATCCGTAACAGATACAACCCACTCTGCTCAGAAATTCAGCACACAAAGGAGAAGCACGCAGTCTACAAGAACAACAAATAATTTTATATAGATTCCTCTCTAACTTTAGCTTCACTGAAAGAAAATTACTGGTGAGGTCAGAGATTCAACTCTCCATTAACTTCTTTTCTAAATTTTACAATATATTAAGATAAAAAGTGTGTGTGCTATCTCTCTCTCAACCTATCTCTATCACTACCTTTAATTTTATTTTGCTTACCAGGCTTCCCAACGAGTTTTTGCAATTGCTGATCAAGATACTCCTGACGCTTTGTTAAGGCACACAGCCATTTCCGACGGAGCCTCTCCAAATCCCTGTCCTGTAAAGAGCAAAGCAGTAAATATTGACCCAGGAAAGCAAATGTTTCCTATTTCCTCAACCCTTCTACTCATCCTGTACCCAAGAAGCAGACAAGAAAGACGCAGCAGACCTCCAAAAAATCACTTAGCTCTTCTCCATTGTTTTCTTTTGCACAGGACAATAGAAACACAGAATAGTTGAGGTTAGAAGTGACCTCCAGAGATTGTCTAGACCAACCCTGCTCTCAGCCCAAAGCAAGGTCAATGACAGCAGTTTTCTCAGGGTTGTGTCCCATTGGGCTTTTAATATCTCCAAGGATGGAAAGTCCACAACCTCTCCAGGCAACCTGTTCCACCACCATGGTGAAAAATAAAGTTTCTTAAGCTGAAGTGGAGACTCATGGCCTCTTGTCCTTTCACTGGACACCACTGAGAAGAGCCTAGCTCTGCCTTCTTTACTCCTTCCCATTTACATACGTTGACAAGATCCAGCCTGAGCTTTTTCTTCTCCTCAAAAGTTCTCTTAGCCTTTCTTCACACGTCCAAACTCTTAACTTTCCACATCTTATCTGAAGTATTTTTGCTTGCTAGCCGGAGGCATCTCTTTTGCTCTAGCTGTTATTCTGTACCACCCAGCTGAACAAGCTTCAGTTTATACATCTTCTTTGCCCCCAAACTAGTCTAAAACTCACTAACCACTACCCTGTGGCAAAGCTGGAAACCCCAGTCCTTATCCATGACTCACCATTCAACTCAGTGTTTAGCAGCTTCAGCTTAGGAATCCATCCCTGCCCTGCATCATTCCACTCTCTCTAGTTACTGCATTTGCAACTAAGCCCTTTAAAATATTTTTTCTCAAGTGCTCGTGTCCTTCATAAAAACCACCTCAGTATCCTTAAGAACGTCCAGTTCATTTGTTTCTGGTGTAGAAATGCTCAGAAATGATGAATAATACCCCACACGCAACACGTTGGGTGCCACAAAGATGAGCTATCAGCTCTGGGATGCCTTCAGGCAAGCCTCTACCAGCAGTTCAGATTCCTTCCACATAAAATTATAACAAATACTTTGTCAAGAAAAATAGGTAGATGCAAGACTCTAAACTATAGTTGTGTCATTCACCCACAGACCCCTACAAGTATGCTGGAATCTGTCAGAGAGCATTAAACCTAAATCTCTGGTTGCCTGTGTTATACAAAGTTGAGATCTATAATGCTGATGATGTGCTGTTGTTGAAATTATTCCCAAGAAGATGAAAAACATATCAAAGATAATGTACCTCATCAGTGCCCCTGTGAGGCTCATGTTACTGTGACATTATATACACTTAAAAAAAACCCTAAATAGGGTGCTGATTTCAGTGGTTTTATCACTGCTGTCTTAGGGTCCCAGGAACAGAATCCCCCTTGCTTGCCCAAGGGTTGGTTACTCTGCAGTGTGCTCCAGCTCACATACACACAGCACACCCATAATATCATAGAATGGCCTGGATTGCAAATGACCTTCGAGATCATCGAGTCCAATCATGAACCCAACGCTGACAAGTCCCCTATGACTAACCCATGTCCCTCAGCACTGTGTCTACACGACTCTTCAATCCCTCCAGGGATGGGGACTCCACCACTGCCCTGGCCAACCCCTTCCAATGCCTCAGAACCCTTTCAGCAAAGAAATTCTTCCTCACATCCCATCTCAACTGCCCTGGCCACAACTTCAGCCCATTTCCTCTTGTCCTGGCCCTTGGGCCTTGGTTGAACAGACCCACCCCCCCCTCTCTCCACCCTCCTCCAAGGGACTTGCACAGAGCCACAAGGTCTCCCCTCAGCCTCCTTTTCTCCAGGCTCAACAACTCCAGTTCCCTCAGCCGCTCCTCAAAAAATATGAATATAAAACAACATGAAGTATTTTGACTGCATCTTCACCACTACCATGCCTACTCTTGTTCTTAACGAGGACAATATCAATCTAGCCATAGTTTGTCAAGAAGGAAGAGTCCTTCTCCCAAAACACCAAAGACGAAAAGCAGTTGGATCTTGTTTTGAAAATACACATGAAGGTACCTTGTTCCTTCCCTTTCACATCTCTAGTCCACCGTATGGCTTTGTAGCATAACAATCTATGCAATTTTTAAGCTTTTAGTCTCTTCAGAAGACAGACTCTCTGTATACTCAACCAGTACAGCAAAGATAACATGCTGTTCCTCTCCTAACATGTTTTCATCTGAAAATGTTTGTAAAAATAGAGAATTCAAAATTCTTACCTGATAACTGTCCATTTCATCCTCTTCTTCCTAGGCCAAAAACATGAAAAACCATATCATTAATTTTTTTTGATAGCAGGAAACACACTGAATGCAAAAAGTGTAACTAATTTAAGCAATATTAACAGTCGTACATAAAAGTCTGAGCTTAGCAATGGTGTGATCATAGAATCAAAACACATTGACATCCCATAGATTTGCTGCTATCAGCTTATCTAAACACAAACTTATCAGCTTATCTAAACACAAACTAGAACAAGGAAACAATTATAATGGAAAAAAAATTCACAGAAATATAGCTATTAGAATTCTTCATAATTGGAAGCAAGTGGAGGACTTAAATTGCCCTAAGAAAGAAATAGGAGTTGCAGTGAAACAACTTGAAACCTGTTGATCCTGGACAGTAAAGAAAAATGTGCTGGTTTCCCTGTAAGAGTTAATGAGGAATGTTATAGCAAGCACTGAAAAATCAAAATCTGGCATAACCTTGCTGTAGCATTTAGAGGGGAAAAATTGTAAACATCTAAGCCAACTATTAGGGAATTAGAATCACAGAATCACAGAATGGTTTGGGTGGGAAGGGACCTTCAAGATCATCCAGTTCCAACCCCCCTGCCAGCAGCAGGGACACCTTCCACTAGACCACGTTGCTCAAAGCCTCATCCAACCTGGCCTTCAACACTTCCAGGGAGGAGCAGCCACAGCTTCTCTGCCCAACCTGGGACACTGGCTCACCATCCTCACACCAAACAATTTCTTCCTCACATCTCAGCTCCATCTCCCCTCTGCCACTTTCAAGCCATCACCCCTTGTTGTGTCACTCCCTGCCCTTGGCCAAAGTCCCTCCCCAGCCTTCCTGAAGGCCCTTCAGGTACTGGGAGGCCACTAGAAGGTCTCCCCAGAGCCTTCTCTTCTCCAGGCTGAACAGCCCCAACTCTCTCAGCCTGTCCTCACAGCAGAGCTGCTCCAGCCCTCGCATCATCCTGGTGGCCCTTCTCTGGACTTGTTCTAGCTGCTTCATGTCTCTCTTGAACAAGTCCAGAGGAGGGCCACCAGGATGATCCAAGAATAACTCTGTCTGTCACACCAGGAGTTGCAATGTAGACCTTCAGCATTTTGATTTCCATTATGGGAGACACCACCTTTCATTCTCAATATTCACCACAAGCAGAGCCACTTGCAATGAGTGTAAACACAACTGCTACTCCTGCACAGCGAATGGAAAAGCAATGAACTCCAATCCTCACTGATTTATTCCTTATCTATTTAAGTAATACCAAGCCACTAGAGTCTAATTTTGTATCTTAGTAATGAAAGCAGAAACTTAGCTAAGCTAAAATTAAAAAGCTGTACAGAAGAGGCATTTTCTTAATTCAATGTCTTTAGAAAATCTTTCACATTCCACAGATAGTGATTTACAGGAGATGGAGAAATGTTAACAAGGGGACTAAAAATCCAAGTGTTCAAGTCAGAACGCTATGGTAAGCAACAGAACCAATAAAATATGGTTTTCAGTAACCCTTTCCCACGTGGGTTATCAGTGTCAGACACAACTCACTAGTCTCTCTCTCAAGCAGAGCTTAAGTCTTTCTCCTTGAAAGATACTACTTTCTCCTATAAAAGAACATACTATTTGGGGGATTGTCAACTCTGTCAGATGCAGTTGAAACTGGTCAACAGATCATAGAATCACAGAATGGTTTGGAT
>NW_010315068.1:424-772 GCF_000700745.2 Antrostomus carolinensis | reverse complement strand
AACATCAGTGACCCCAACATCAGTGACACCATCATTGACCCCAACACCACCAGTGACACCATCAGTGACCCCAACATTAGTGACACCAACAACATCAGTGGCACCATCGGTGACACCATCAGTGACACCAACATCAGTGACACCAACAACATCAGTGGCACCATCGGTGACACCATCAGTGACACCAACCCCTTCATTGATGCCACCATCATTGACGCCAACGGCCCCGTTGACACCAACACCATAATTGACATCAGCACCCCCGTTGATGCCAACCCCTTCGTTGACACCACCTTCATTGACCCCAACACCATCGTTGATGCCACCATCATTGACACCAACCCCTTC
>NW_010315068.1:0-335 GCF_000700745.2 Antrostomus carolinensis | reverse complement strand
CCATCATTGACACCAACGCCCCTGTTGACGCCAACCCCTTCGTTGACACCAACACCATCATTGACCCCCAACACCTTTGTTGATGCCAACACCTTCACTGATGCCAATGCCCCCGTTGATGCCACCATCATTGATGTCAACCCCTTCGTTGACACCAACCCCTTCGTTGACACCAACCCCTTGGTTGACATCAATGCTCCTGTTGACACCAACGTCTTCGTTGACCATTGACCCAATGCCTCCGTTGACACCAACACCCCCACTGATGCCAACGGCCCCATTGACCGTTGACCCAACACCATCATTGACACCAACCCCTTGGTTGACATCAATGC
>NW_010315067.1:0-1272 GCF_000700745.2 Antrostomus carolinensis | reverse complement strand
CATCCAACCATCTCCTGGTGTCCCTCCATCTCATATCTCCTCATCCAACCATCTCTTGGTGTCCATCCAACCTTCATCCACCATCTTTGGTGTCTCTCCATCCACCCACCACCTCATTGTCCCACCCCACCCCACCCTTTCTTCTCCACCCCTAACCAATCAGCTCATCAATGCTTTTATTCATCCTTGAGGTTGGATCATCAAACCCTTGGGAGATGTTTCCACCACCATCATCATCATCACCAAACCCTTGGGAGATGTTTCCACCACCATCATCATCATCATCAAACCCTTGGGAGATGTTTCCACCACCATCATCATCATCATCAAACCCTTGGGAGATGTTTCCACCACCATCATCATCATCATCAAACCCTTGGGAGATGTTTCCACCACCATCATCATCATCATCAAACCCTTGGGAGATGTTTCCACCACCATCATCATCATCATCAAACCCTTGGGAGATGTTTCCACCACCATCATCATCATCATCAAACCCTTGGGAGATGTTTCCACCACCATCATCATCATCATCAAACCCTTGGGAGATGTTTCCACCACCATCATCATCATCATCAAACCCTTGGGAGATGTTTCCACCACCATCATCATCACAGCAAAGCCTTTGGCATGGTTTTCACCATCATCATCATCATCACCAAACCCTTGGGAGATGTTTCCACCACCATCATCATCATCACCAAACCCTTGGGAGATGTTTCCACCACCATCATCATCACGGGAGAGCCTATTCCATGGTCATCACCATCATCATCATCATCACCAAACCCTTGGGAGATGTTTCCACCACCAATATCATCACAAGGGACATGTTTCCATGATCATCATCATCTTTATCATCACCACCAAACCCTTGGGAGATGTTTCCACCACCACCATCACCACCACCATGACCACCTCATTTACCCCGGCTCTTGCTGACGCTCCGTTGGATGAACTTCATGGGTAGACCTTCATGGACCACCATACACACGAAGACATCTCCACCATCCCATTTGCTCTTCTCCACCACCAACCTACTGTACAGGAAGTAAGTGGTGTCCCCTGTCTTCTTCTCCTTCATGGGACAGGAAGTGACGTAAGAGGTTGGGGGGAGGGGCTCTTGGTTCTGCTGCCACTCCACCGAGATGTCCTCTGGGTAGAAGTTGGTCACCAGACACGTCAGGCTCATGGTGGTCCCGGAGCTTCTCCTCACTTCTTCTGGGGGTGGGGGGAACACGGAGACCACAGGGACCGGCCGCTTCCCTG
>NW_010315066.1:53859-62659 GCF_000700745.2 Antrostomus carolinensis | reverse complement strand
ATACACACATTAAGATATGCATTTTCATTTTGTTGGTACACATATATATATATATTGTTCATTTTTTTCCATTTCACAGTGAGAAGGACTCGTTTCTCAGTTGAAGATCTGAAGAATTGCATAGCAATCAACTGCTACTCCAAGCCCTTTCTATGTCTGATTTTCAATTGTATCTTTTGTAATTATTCATTTATATTGGTGTAAAACAGAAGGATGTTGAAATATGAAACTTCACACAGTGGAACTAACTAAAAAGCCATCAAGTCAAGCAGAATTAGGTCCTTGTTAGTTCAGTTGTTTCTAATATGCTTCAATTCTGAATAGGGAAATTAAGTTAAAAGGAATTTTCATAAGCAGTTTTTAAAAAGCTTTTAATTTTACAGCTTGTGTGCTTTGTTGTATTGTTACCTCAACAGAACTTGTACTCATTTCAAACAACATGAAATGGAGAAATAAAATAAAAGCATAATATGATCCCAAAGTCTATAATTAGAGAGTTTACATGTATAAGGAAAATGCTGTTATTATAAATATAATATATTATATTAAAAAAAAAAAAATACCAAGATGGTGTGGGTTTCTACAGAGTTCAATCTTTCTATGACTTTCACGTTTATAGATAAAAAAAAATATTCCATTTAGTGAAATTTTGTCTGGTTCAGATTCCAGGGAGGATGTCAATGTCATGTTTCTGAAGACTAATTGCATTTATAAACTCATCTGTCAAATAAATAAAAGGTTATTGCTTGGTTTCCAGCAAGAAATTGCTTATTATTTAAAAGGAAGATTCCAGATCTAGTGGGAGAATAGTGCTGCATTCTGAAGAGGAGAAAGTTCATTAGTAATTCTGGTGCTCATGGTTATTTCAAAAAATTACAAATTACAACACTGAGCTAGAATGAAGCAGGCAAGATCTTTTCTATATGTTTTATTTACCAATGCTGTATTTTACATTTTAAGTAGCCACCATACATTGCTGACAATTACACAGAAGTTTGGTTGTTTGGTTTTGGGTTTTTTTTTTTAATATGGTGTTTAACCCTAACCTTGGAACTTTTCATCAAAAACACCAAACCAGGACAAGAACAAAATGGAATAAAGAAATCTGCATGGCAACATTAGACTTAGATTATAAATAATTTGCTGCTTGTCAGCTAGATGAGGTATCTGAAACTTCTGAATACAGCTGCACTTCACTGAAATCAGTTGCACAGATTTCACCTCAACTAGTGATGTATGTTACACTAGGATGAAGACTTATGTGTATATTAAATGTAATCAACGTCTGGTAGAATTTAGGGTTTGTTAAAGAAAAAGAAAATTAAGAAAAATATTTCACTTTATGAAGTCAGAAATTTTAAAGAAGGAACAAAAATGGAAATACTTCTCTAAAAATAATATATTGATGCTTTTATTCCTCCTTTATTTTCATCAATTTTTTACTAAAAAAGAACAAAATCAATACTGAGTGTATTCCATAAACATTTCCACAACATTTTTCATGGGTTTTATTTTTGACAGATTATCTGAATTATGATTTTTTAAGAGAAATTACTGAAGACCAAATAATTGGTTTGATTGTGACAGCTGCAATGTGTAAAATTCATTGTATGTCCTACATATTGAAGGCCAGATGTAACCACTATTGCTTCTCCTCTGGCCAGAGATCCTCAGTAATGAGTCAAACAACCTTACCCAATACTCTCTATAGCAGAGAGAAAAACTTTCATTAATCTGAAATTGGGTTTCTTGATCTAGCAACCCATTTTACTGTCTTCCATCTTACTGTTTATCAAAGTTTAAAATTTTAGCAGACTTTTACTCCCTGAGGAGTGGTTTGCTGAAATCAGAGGTATCCAGGGGATGTTTTTATCAGTGTTCTTTTCCCTACTAAGATATCATGTATCATGAAAGACTGCAGAAAAAAAAGGCTATATGAAGAAGACTTTACTGACTTCCTTAAACATATTTTCTTCCTCTTTTTTAAGTTTAGACTTGGTTCCCATGAAAATGGATAAGCTCAGGTGATTAGAAAAAAAATCCTAATTTATTCAGAAAATGGGATCAAATTTTGAAATATTTTCAGAAATATTCTTACATTTACTTCTGCTACCTAAGGCTATGAATATCATGGTTGAAGTGAACAACTGAATATTCTAGCCTATTTTTTTTGTTTTCCATACTTTCAGAGTCTGACTCAATTGATTTGAGTAAATATGGAAGCCTCAAGTGTAAAAAACCATTTTGCTTACATCTTGTATCTACAGTCATTCTAGTCTCCTTACAAACTCCTTATGTGAAGACATTTACAATGTACAGTTTTCTGAGTCCAGCTATGCAGATGGCAAGATTAAGTTATCATTTACTAGATATGGTTCTGAGAAATAGCTTTTACTGTTATTGCATCTCTTTCTCTTGCCTTGATTGGGTATTGAATGAACACTTATTATATTACTTTTCTGGAATGAAAATGCTCACCAATGCCTGATGTAAAATCATGATGCTGTTCCAAAGGTTATATATCCATGTTAGTCATAAAGATGGAAGTGTCTGCTCTTACTGTTAGCTTTTGCTAACATCTCTAATCATTCGAGGTCTGTTTTTTATTCTTCTGTGTGAGCTGACAATCCTTGTTGATGAAAATATATAAACTGCCAGCTCAAGCTATATGCAAGTATCTGTATGTCATGGGAAATGGTCTACACCTTGAAGGATTAGTCATTATGAAGAGGGCATGCATAGAACAAGCAGAGGCATATCTCTCCAAGCAAATGAGAGTTATTGCAATTCCCAGTATAATTCAGAATGGGTTTTGAGCTAGACCAACTTGTGAGTGACTACTTACAGCTCTAGAGGCATTCAGTGATGGCCAGGTTTTTGGAAGACTTATCTGCATTATTCCTGGTCCAGTGAAACATCAGAGTGTCATTCCTGAATTATTTCTGTGGTATGAACATTCACTGCGAAATTGAACTGAGATAATCAAGTTATTCCCCAGAGACTGTTTAAGAGGTATAAGAGTTTTTATTCACATCTACAATTTCAAACTGAGCTTCTGTCATTTTTTATTGTCAACTTTGAATTAAATTTAAGATAAAAAAGCATTTCACATTTTGCCAAAGTTATGACTGACTTCAGTAATTACTCTGTTGGTTTGTGTTGTTTCATTTCATCTGTATTTTTGATTAATTAAACAGTGACTAGTACAAAAGAGTAAAATTTATAAAATGTCAAACACCTTTTACAAAAGACCATTCAGGTAAGTTCAAGATTCACTTATTTAATTCTTAGTATTTCAAAAAAGCCAAAGCAATTTATTTTTAATTGAAAAGTGTTTATTTCTTGTGAGATTCTGATTCATGCTTGTCAACATCTAGATTTCCCAAGATTCATGTGAGTAAAGATTAATCTTCACTTCTGTCTCACATGATCCCTCAATGGTTGAAGTTGGAAGGGACCTCTGGAGGTCATCCAATCTAATCTTCTTGTTCAAAGCATGGTCAGCTAGAGCAGGTTGCCCAGAACTCTGTCTAGTTGAGTTTTTAATATCTCCAAGGATGGATGCTCCACAAAATATGAGCAACTTACTTCAGCATTTCATGGACCTCACACTAAAAGATTTTTCTTATGCTTAAATGGAATTTAATGTATTTCACTAATGTTCTTTGTAACGGGTTAACCTCCACTGTCTCCCAGGTTCCTACCAAGCCACTCTCTCACTCCTTCTCCTCAGCAGGACAGGGGGAGAAAATAAGATTTAAAAGCTCAGAGGATCAGATAAGGACAGGGAGATTGCTCACCAATTACCATCATGGGCAAAACAGACTCTGCGTGGGCTGTTTCTCTCACATGTTCTCACTCCTGCTGTGCAATATTTTCACCCTCTCTTAAATGTTATCACAGAGGCACCACCAGCTTTTGGCAAATGGTGGGTCCTTTTTGTCACTGGCTGGAATTGGCTAGGTCTGACAAGGGGCCAGCCCCTGGTCTCTTCTCACATACACCACCCCTGCATCCTCCTTGCTACCAAAATTTTTCAACATACACCCAATACACTTGTCTAATGCAGCCCAGCAGACCAACATCCTTCTTTGTGACAAGAACATGTTGTGAGCTTAGGTCCAACTTTTCGGTCACTATGATGTCCAGATCCTTCTCTGCAAATCTGCTTTCTAGCCAGTCAGCCCCAGCATATTGGTTCATGGGGTTATTCCTCCCCAGGTGCAAGCCTTTACAATTCCCTTTTTTGAATTTTATGAGGTTCATGCCCATTTCTCCAGCCTGTCAAGTTTCCCTCTTAATGGCTGTACAATCATCTGCTGTACCAGCCACTCCCCCCAGTTTTGTATCATCTCTGAGAACTTGCTGAGATTATACTTTGTCCCATCATAAAGGTCATGAATGTTAAGCAGTATTCTTCCCAATGTCATCCCTTGGTTTACATCAAAAGCAACTGTCCTCCAGCTGTATTTTATGCCAAGCAATGCAGATTTCTGGAGCAGACTGATGACAACTTCCTTGACACAGATGATTGAGCACAACAGTTCAGCCAGTTTTCAATCCACTTCATTGGCCACTGATCTAGCCCATGCTTTAGCAGTTTGTCAGTGAGGTTGTTATGGGAGGCAGTATGGAAACCCTTGCTAAAAACAAAGATTAAAAACTTCTACTGCTCTCCACTCACCCACCAAGACAGTTGTTACATCACAGAAGGCTACCATGTTGGTCAGGCATGGTTTTCTCTTCATAAATCCATGCTGACTACTTCCAGTTATCTTCTTGTCCTTCACAAGTTTGGAAATGGTTTCCAGGATTAGTTGCTTCATCACCTGCCCAGGAGTCAAGGTGAGGCTGACTAATCTGTAGTTTCCCACATCCTTCCTTGTTTCTATCTCTTGTATATTTCCTTCTTGCATTTCAGTTTTGTTCATCTGTACAGACTACTTCTCTTGTATGATTTCCTGCTTGGGGGAATGGACTATTCATGAGCTTGGAGGATGTGATCCTTTGAAAAACAACCAGCTCTCTTGGATGCTCATTTTCTCCAGGGCCATTTCCCTGTGATTCTTCCCAGTAGAACTGTGAATAGGCTACAGCTCTGCTCTGCTCTTCTGAAGTCCAGAGTTGTGATATTGCTATTTGCCTTTTTCCATCTTCACATGAGGAACTCCTGAGAACTCTTCTATTTCATGGTCTCTGACAAGGCTGCCCTTGACCTTCACACCACTGGCTAGCTCTTTCTTGTTTGTTAATATCAGGTCCAGCAAAGAATCTCCTCTCATCAGATCCTCAATCACCTGTGTCAAAGAAGTTGTCATCAATCCACTCCAGAAATCTGCATTGCTTGTGCCCTGCTGTGTTTTCCTTCCAGCACATATCAGTGAAATTTGATTCCTCCAGAAAGATCTACAAACAGAAGACTTCTTCCAGTTGTCTGAAGAAGGCTTCAGTCACTTCTTCCTGATCAGGTGATCTGTGGCAGACATCCACCACATGACCCACAATGGTCTGCCCACTAAACCTGACTCCACTTTTCAGGTGGATCCTGTCTCTTACAAGCTCAATGTAAGAGACAAGCTTTTCTCTCGCTCAGTCCTCAAAGAGGCTACCATGGTCACAAAATGCCCAAATCACTGTTGTTGATACCAGCTGCATAACTAGTTGAATGTGTAGGATCCATCCACTTTTCCACAAGCCCTTTCCCCTCCCCAGAAAGACTAACAAGAATACCAAACTTTCAATTAATAAACAAAGCACTACTAAAATGAAGGAGGCAGAGATTCTAATCTGAATTGATAAGTTGTAAATCTCATTTTAATAGAAATGGTTCTGAATTATGCTGTTGTAAATCAGAATCTGCCCCTTGAACTAATAAATAAAACAAACCAAATAAAATTTCTATTTTCCTCTATTCTCAGTCCTTTGTTGTGAATTTTTTTCTTGAACTGTGAACTTGTTATTGATTTTTTAGTATCTGCACTGTTCATTCAATAAGCTCATCACCAAACTTGGCCCTAAAAGGTGCTCAAAGCAAATGAGAAAGTGCCGTACCTGTTCCCCTTTAGTAATAACTAAATTCTTTGTTTCAGAGGAGTCCTTACTGAAAAAATCAGACTCCAGCAAAAAGTTGGAAGATCGACTCAAGCATCATATTCACCAGCATGAGCACATGGGAAGATCTGGCCAACGGGAAAAGGAAACAATTTGCATTGATATATCCCTGAAAACAATGGTTTAATAGGTAAGGTTTTCTGCTTCTTTCAAAGGTTTAAAAGCTGGAAATGCAAGGTGCTCTCTCAGCATAATTGGGTAGATTCTTTATGTCATGAGATACATTTTAATTATTCCCTTATATCATAAAACAGAAAAATAAAGGAAAGACCAAGATCTCCTTACAGGGATCTTCTAGGGTCATCTGGCAGGGAAGATGCTGGACTGTCTTCTGTGGAAAATTAAAAAAATAAATAAAAATCAAATTAAAAAATAAACACAACCAAAAAAAAAACCACAACTAAAAAACCCCCAAACGAACACATGAACAGTCCCTTCATTTTGGAAACTCTTCAACACCCGCATGCATCCATGAGTCTTCTGCCTTTACACAGGCACTCATAAACCCCCTGTGGTATTCTATGATTCAGATTGATTTTGTTTTTATGTAGAGTATTCCTAGGCTGTAGGTTTTCAATGTGTCACTGTATATTTAAAACATTTAAAATATACCCTTCCAAAATCCATAATATCTTTAAAGATTTTTATAAATTTAAAAGAGCATCAAAAGTATCAAGATGCTAAAATCTGTCTCTGTGATCACTTCAGATATCTGACAGTATCACAGAGTGAGGGATCTGTGTTACTTATGAGAAAATTATCTATGACTCAGATTATCTATTTGAAAAAAATATTATTTGACTGAAACGAGATGTAAAAAAAGAAACAAGCCAGAAATAAAGCATGTCAGAGAAAAAAACCCAGAGGCCCAAGAAACCCCAAGAGATTGAAGGGGTGAAAAATCATTATTTGAGTTTTACTAGTAGGGCAATCAACCGATGTCTCCAAAGCCAGAGTTTAATGTTAGAAAGCAAGCAAGCAAACAAAAAAAAACCCTATTAAGCTGATAAAATTTCCAGCCTACAGGTAGAGAGAGGAGAAGATTTTGAGAGAGAGGTACTGATAAATACAGAGCAAGGAGCAGAGCAGTGAGAGCTACAAGCCACCTGAGACACCGAAATTCATTTTGGCTTAAAGAGAGCTGAGGAGGGACAGTTGAGATGCAAACATCTCTGAGATATGTACACTGTGGGTATTACCCCATCTCATCGGCTGTATTCCTTTGGGTGAATAAACAGTACATCCATGTAGAATGAACTAATCTGAATCACTTCTAATCAGCTCACAGGCTTCAAGATACGGTGTCTTAAAGATGATAATTAGTAGGCAGATGTGGCCATTATGTGAGAAGATGGACGAGGGTAATGATATTTGTCATTCTTTCTGTGTAACCCTGACAAGAAAGCAAAATGGGTAGGTTTGCTTCAGACTCAACTCACCTACAAAACATACAGGAGGAGATGTGAAACTTGAAGAAAGTGTTTGGGGGACTAGGGAGAGTTCACATACTAAATTTTCATGTAGGTTGTTACATGAACTAAAAAAATGTCTTATTTGTCTGGTTTCTAAAAAGTTTTAGGACTTTATGATTCAGTGATTTGGTATGCTTGAAAAAAAATGGTCTTTCAGTCACAGGAAACTTTCTGTATGGGTCTTTTTAGATATTTCTTGCTGTTCAATAGCTTCTGAGTTCAATAAAACACTGATTTGGCAATAAATCCTCTATGGGTGAACTCTTTGGTATTGGTCTATGTGGGGTTTCTTGAAACATTAATTCTGGCTTCTTTTTGTGATTGTTCTGTGGTTTCTTGAATATGCCTTTATTTACAGACACCATTTGATTAAAAAAAATAACACTCTGAAAAAAAAAATTCTTTTTATGCCCAGGACTTGAAGAGAAACTGACATTTAATGTTTCCTTCCATTAGAGTTAGACTTGAAATTCTTTATGAGTTATTTATTATGTTAACCCTTCTATCCAAGCTTTACTGTTGGGTACAAAAAAACAGTTTAGACTTACTGATGTATATGTGCAAACTTATATTTCAGGGGGGGAATAACAGAAAATATAGACATTCTTAAAACTGGGCAGAAGATTGTAATTGTGAAGAATTCAGGCAGGTTTTTCTATATAGTAATTGTAATTATTTGATACTATTCTACTAATATGTTTCAGTGTCAGAGACAACAATTACTCTAAAATATGAGTTCAACAAGTTCGGCTTCTGCCTTGATGTTGTAGAGGTGTTCTGGTTTTTAGCTTAAATAGAGCTGGTTTTTCTTTTTAGTAATTAGAAGAGCAGTGCTTTGGTTTCCAGCCTCGGACTCTCTGTGAGAGACACTGATAACACACCAGCTTTTACATTTTTGTCACAGGAAGTGAAGGACTTTGTGTTCTGTTAGTCCAGAAGCACAAGATTTAAGGGGGGAGAAGAATATTTAAATTAATAAACTTAATTGACAGTTAGATATGCCAATGGGGTATTCCATATCATATCACGTCATGCCCACTGTATTAGTGAGGGTCTCTTCCTCTTTTAGCCTCTCTGGCTTTCGCTCGGGCTCTCGCTCTTCCACGATTGCGGTTTCAGTTCGGGATTGTGGCTCCTCCAGGATCGTTATCTGGGAACGGGCCGGGCTCGGTCAGGAGGGGGCTGAGCTTTAACATTGGGTGTCATTCACTTGCGTA
>NW_010315066.1:27516-53731 GCF_000700745.2 Antrostomus carolinensis | reverse complement strand
TCCTGGGAGTGGGGGGAAGTGGGTGAACGGCTGTGTTGGCTGCTAACCAAGGGCTGGCCCAGTGAAACTATCACAAGAAGCAATCCCATGTTAAGGAAGTTAAAAACCAGTGCCGAGCTGAGAAGTCCAGTAACAACCTATGTTTAGGTAATCATTATGTATTAGGTTTACGTGGCTAGGTTTTGGTAAGGGGGCGGGGGGAGGGCGTGGCTGGGGCAGGGAAGAAGCTGCCAGAAGCTTCCCCTAAGTCTGACAGATGCAATGCCAGCTGGCTCCAAGACGGACCTGATGCTGGCCAAGGCCGAGCCCATCAGCAACAATGGTAACGGCTCTGTGATAACATAAAAAAAAAAAAAGAGCTGCACATTTTGTAGCTGGAGAGAGAAGTGAGAAAACGTGAGAGGAACAACTCTGCAGACATGAAGGTCAGTGAAGAGGAGGGGAGGAGGTACACCAGGTGCTGGAGCAGAGATTCCCCAGCAACCTGTGGTGAAGACCATGGTGAGGCACGCTGTCCCCCTGCAGCCCATGGAGATCCATGGAGATCCATGGTGGAGCAGATGACCACCTGTAGCCTGTGGAGAACCCCACACCAGAGTAGGTGGATGCCTGAAGGAGGCTGTGACCCCATAAGAAGCCCACACTGGAGCAGGTTCCTGGCAGGACCTGTGACCCCTATGGAGATAGGAAACCATGCTGGAGCAGGTTTTCTGGCAGGACTTCCGACCTTGTGGGGGACTCATGCTGGCACAGTCTGTTCCTGAAGGACTGCACACCATGGAAAGGACCCAAGCTGGAGCAGTTCGTGAAGAACTGTCTGTCATGGGAAGGACTCATGTTGGACAAGTTCATGGAGGACTGTTGCCCATGAGCTGGACCCCATGCTAGAGCTGGGGAAGAGTACGAGGAGTCCTTCTTCTGAGGAGGAAGGAGCAGCAGAAACAATGTGTGATGAACTGACTGCAACCCCTATTTCCCATCCCTCTGTGCCATTGTGGGGGGAGGAGGTGGAAATTGTGAGAAAAGTTAAACCCGGGAAGAAGGGAAGGGTGGGGGGAAGGTGTTTTAAGATTTGGTTTTATTTCTCATTAAACTCCTCTGACTCAATTGGTAATAAATTAAATTTATTTTCTCCAAGTCGAGTCTGTTTTGTCAGTTTGTCAAAATTATTGTCATAACAATAATTGGTGAATGATCTCTCTCTGTCCTTTTCTTGACCTACGAGCTTTTCATTATATTTTCTCTCCCCAGTTCAGTTGATGAGGGGGAGTGATAGAGCGGCTTTGGTGAACACCTGGAGTCCATCCAGGGTCAACCCACCACTCAACCCACCACACATTACTACACCTCCTATGGCTTTCACAACTTCAAAGGAAAAAACTTCTATAAGAACTTAGCTAGGATTCTTTTGTGCTGGTCAATGACTTCTTTATGTGTAGACATGGAAATTTAAAGAGTTACAGATATGTGACCTCTTCATTTCAGTACTGAACCTAATTTGACAAGTCTATTACCAAAAAAAAAAGAGTAACTTGCATAAACAGCTCTATCATGTGTTGGTAGCATAGAAGGTTTAGGGGCTGATATTAAGACTTTTTGAGGCCCAGAAACTCCAGCTGAATAACATGGAAGATTAATGTTTAACATCTTTGGAAAAAAAGGCTTTTATTGTGGATAGCAAGGGAAATGCTGGTCTACTTATCAGGAATTTGCAACTCCCTCAGTGTGCAGGAAAACAAAACAAAACAAAACAAAACAAAACAAAACAAAACAAAACAAAACAAAACAAAACAAAACAAAACAAAACAAAACAAAACAAAACAAAAAAAAAAACAGGGAAATGAAGCAGGGTCAATATTTTTGTGATCTTACAAGCTTTCTGATGGCTATGGTTCTTAGAATATAATTAATTATTTGTAGTACTGTAGTGTCTAAAATCTCTCTAAGGGGTTATGAAAGGAGTTTGTTGTGTCAGGAGCAGTCAAATTCAAAATAAAATACAGCTACCACTCCAGAGAATTTTCTTCTACAAAAATTAGATCAATAGCCTTTAATCTACTTCTCTTACCATCATAATTCTGTTCAAAACATAGGAAGAGGAATTATGTACTTACAGTACCAGAAGTAAACCAGCTGAGCTAAAGTATCCTGTGGCATGCCAATCATTTTCTCCCAAGAATGAAATAACCCACTGCTGGAGTGTCACCTGTGATCCAGGAAACTACTATCAAAAAAATGAGGCATTGAATATAATACATCACAGAGGACAGAAGGAGTCATCTGGAAAAAAATACCTGAGAAAACACAGACGAACCTCACCAGAGGTCATCACCTTCACCTGTTCTGATGAACTTTCCTCCTCAACCCATTATAGCCTTGGATAACTTGTTTTATTCCGCACTGATATTAAAAAAGATCCAGCTGGTGTTAAGAAAGAAATGTGAATTGTTCAGTTACTTGAAATTCCTGAAGTGGCAATGGTCACATTGGGTGTAAGGAGAATGAAAACTTTTGTTTCACTGACTACTTCAGTAGGACAAATTTTTCACATTAAGTCCTTTAAAATTAATCAGCCAACAACATGCTAACACTATGGGTTACTTCTTTGTATGATCTTTTCCAGATTACCTGAGATCTTCCCTGAACAGTACAAGAAAATAGTCACTAAATAATATATCCTCTTTTTCAGAACAAAAAAACAATCACATCTCAGATTATTAGATATTATCTTTCCTAGTTGTCTGTTCATAATGAAGATAGTGACATATAACATGGTAATAGCATTTTACTTAGGTAAGCTGTAACTCTTTCCAATTCACAGGAATAGATAAATCCCATTATTTTCAAGAAGGCTATGAGAGTCATATGAAGAATTAACTGAGAATAACAGGAGTCTTTTCATTGACCTTAATGGAAAACAGATCATGCAGAGAGGCAGGTTATGCAGATTTGCAAGATGGACCATACCCTTTGCACGCACATAAAATATCACTGTGTTGGAGAAATTCTCCAAAACTAGAGGACATGTGGTCTGGGAATGCATTTGACTTTCCAGAGACAAGCAGTGGCAAAGACAGTTCATACATGTTCAGTTAGAACCATGACTTAAATCTATGGTTAGCCCTTGCAGGATGAATTTTCTTGCCCATTATTCCTATCATCTACGCTTAATTCCAACTATCAAATATTTCAACGGTATTTAAACATTTTGAATCATCAGAATTGGGCATTGGGAGATTCATGGATTTTAAGTCCATAAGTGCATGAAGCTTTGATCTTTCCTTAGCTGTAGACCACTAATTTTCACCTACTTATTACTGAACTTAATAACTTGCCTTCATTATATCACTTCCTTGGAAAATCATTCTAGCATTCATCCACTCGTGCTATGAAAATCTTCTGCTTATCCCTTCTTTTGGATTTTCCTGATCATCTCCAATATGAAATTGCAAAGTATTAACTGTCTTCCTTCAGGTGCCTGACTGGGTAGCACCAAACGCAGTATCCATGGTCAGCACTGCTGCAAGTCTGCTATTACCAATAACAAAAAGTAAAGCTTTGCCTGAGTGTGTGGGCCACTTCCACCACCAGCACTGCAGCCTTTTGGAGGGTTAACTGAAGCCAGAGGAACCTAATTTAACTCAATGAAATTGTGGGTGTTCTCATTTCCTGGCACTGAGCATCCTCATTTAGGTTATTTCATTGAACACAAGGCTACATTCAGGGTTTTGTGTGATCAGACCAGTTCTGGAGAGGTCAAACACTGCTGCAGTGTCAGCCTTTGAAATTGAAAGTGCAAGGGAAGGCACAGGGAGTCAGGCCTCTCCTGCAGTGAAGAAAGCAAAACAGCCTTTGCTCTGTATGTGCTGTTGTTTGATTATTGTTTCTTTTGTTCTCGTGTTAGTGGGTCTGGTCCTACCTGCCTTCCCAGAGACAACTAGGTTGAAGTCAAAGAATCTTTTGATTTTCAGGACCAACAGGTTTGGTCATAGGCTTTCTTAGTGAAGTGAAAAAAATTATCTTGCTTTGCAACCTAGTCATCTGTTTTCTGTATCAGAATGTAGTTTTATTTTATTTTCCTTGAGGATATATTAAAACAGTACTTAAAGAACAAGTAGAATGATCAAAAAATAACCAAAATTTTCTGGATAATGCATAGATTCATCACTTTCAGGAAGTATATATATTCTATAGAATAGAATCCATCTAAAATTCAGAAGTATGCTGGCATGTTAGGAAAGTTTTTATTAAGCTTAATGACTAACAAACGTATCTGTGTGATAGTATTTGAACTCAGATTTATTTATCATTAACTGGAGTTACCTTCGTACCAACCAACAATGAACACTCATGAAGTGACAAGCCACTACAACACCTCTAACCTTATATTTTAGAAAGGGTGGCCCTACAGCAATCTAGCAAAGTAAAAACTGGTCAACCATACTAGTACAGATTATTAAACAACGGTGAGTCAAAAAGCTTATTGGATAATTCCTGTTGATTTGCTGGAAATCCTGAAGAGTTTTATTTCTTATGCTGACTTCTAAAAACGTCTATATTCCTCAGGAAAAAAAAAAAATGCACAAAGGGAAGGGGAGGTTATCTTAAAGTACATTTGAAAGTGGTTTATGCACAAAATGAAAAGTTTACTTTGTGCCTGGAAACTAAGCATCTCTATGGTAGTTTTTGTGTTCCTAAATGTAACGCAAAGAGATTGATACTAACATTAATGTAATTCAGAAGAGGCAGCACGAATAAAAATGAGAATTAAAAAATGGAAATATATTCCATCTAAACTCACTAATAATATGGTTTTGCTTTAAGAATTCTGCTTTAGAAAAGATTAAGAGCATAACTCACCTCTGTAACTGAGCAGAATTCTGTACAGAAAATAAGGTGGAAGTACAAATGTAAATTTATAGCTCATCTATAAAGGGAGTGCCACAGGCAAAAGAGTAAATTTTGGGACTCTCTTGGTGCTAGGACCTCTCTGGTATACAAGAATAAGCAGGAGATGGGACACCCAAGGAAGTCAGCAAGGTAGAATTCCATCCTTTTTGTCTTTTCTCCTTCAAATGGGAAAGTTTCAAAGGCAGCCACCATCTCAAACCCTGTTTCCAAAATCAGCGTGAGAGGATCACACTATAGGGACTCAAAGAGTAAGAGGTTTTAATTTGAGTCATATGTAAGCCAACAGCACATATTTCGAAGAAGACAACCACACCTGAAAACACATTTTTTACAGCTGCCAAAGCCTTAAAAAAATGGCATTGCTTCTGACCTGAAGTAAAAGCATCTTGAAAGAGAACTTGACCTCAGAATAACACAGAAGACCCAATTAGGAAGGTATGAGCAACCTGTTCTTACATGAAAATTTTAAAGTAAAACTTCTGTGTCTCAGTTTGTCTCCACATGTGCTCCTTTTACCAAATGAGAGAAGTAAGCATTTTCAGGACATAATACATCTCATTTTAAGACAGATGTGTGAGATAGATGTACTGCCTTTTGGAGGTGACATTTTTTCTCTCTATTGATCACTAAGGTGACCTAGGATGAACTAGATCATGTTTTGATGTCTGCTTTGTAGGTAAGTTGAGAAGAAGTGTTTCTCAAGTTAGATTTTTGTCATTTCTTTCTGAAAAGAAAAAGTTTAGTCCCTCCAATCATAGAGGAGACATGAGAAATATTTTTCTTTAAAACTTATATTTCTCTTTCCTGGCAATATTATTAAACATGCATTTGAACAGGAATCAAATCACATGGATTACGAAAAATATATAATTAAATTGCTTAAAAATAATTGAAAATAAAGAAACATCTTTCAACAAAAACCCCACAATTTTCTGAGCCATATTAAAAAGCCTCTCCTCATCTTTTTTTTTTTTTTTCCCCACAAGCATATTAACAGTTTCAGAAAAGCTGTGACAGAGTTCTAAGATATTGCATTTGTTTCCCTCATTCGTTTGAGAAAATGCAAAAGATTCTTATTATGATTCTATGTCTTCATTTTCCCAAAAGAAGTATGCAGAAAACAGCAAGTCCCATTGAATGCATCATTCATTTACAACTATCATGGATTCACTAAAAAATCAATTTTTAAAGAAAAGTATTATTTCATTTCCAAAACAAGGAAACGTATACTATATACTGTATGTGAACATTTTTCTCCCTTAATTCATTTGCTAAAAAGGTGATGGAAGAGAGCCAAGGAATTTTTTTTTTTCCATTTTTTTTTTTCTTTTTTTCAGAAATGTTAAAGCAGCAACTGTGGAAGCCAAATTGATAACCTCTGCTGATTTTTGTTTGTTAGTGTAATGGGGTTGTGTGGCTCTGTGTGGAATACAGTGGCTTTGACCACATTTTAATTTTTCCTCCTCTTGATTTCATCATCTTGTTCCACACTGGGGTGAAGTTAAAACTAAGTCCAAAACACAATTCTTGATTTTTTTTTTGTTTATTTGTTTTGTTTTGGGTTTTTTGTTTTGGGGTTTTAGTTGTTTGGGGTTTTTTGGTTGAAAATGACACTTTCAAATCCATCCTATTTCTTGTCTAAGACTATTTCTTTTGAAATCCTAGGATGTAGTGTTAGAGCAAGTTACAGCAAAGGAAAACTTCTGTTAGGAAATCAGAGGAGTTTTAGACTATCTTTTTCAAAAGTAGTTTCTAGTGGCTGAATCTGACAAGCACTTCAAAGTCAGGAGAACTAAAAGGCCAGTTTTGGTAAACGTAATATAAATTTACCACAAACTGGGACCATGAAGACCTTTTCCAATACAGCTTTAAACATGAGATAGAGGTATAGTAAAACAAAGCAAAACAAAACTCAACTAGTTATAACAAAAGTTATTTCTTGCCATTCATTATATGAAGAACCTGAGAGCTTCATATCAGAGGCAGACTACTCAACTTTTTTCATCTCCTCTGTGGTGGTCACTCTTGTCCATGCCTGATAGCTCCATGTCAAAATATTAGTGATGACTATAGCAATACTCAAAATTTTGGTGTAAATGGTCCACTGATGTAAACTGTTGCAGCTACAGAGTAAGCAAAAATATAGTGAACATTTGTAACAGCAGAAGAGCTGCTTGAAGTAAGTATACTGCCTTTCTTTAAAATGGCTTGATAGCATGCTTGTGCTCTGTATTTCCTTAAATTTCTGAATGGATGGGTTTTCCTCTCATATGAACAATTTATACAGGCCTTAAGGAAGAGAATTGGATCTTATCTATACTCAAGTCTATTTGAATGGTCTTCAGTGTGGTTTGGGAGTTTTTAACTATTGAATTATTTTTTTCTGATGAGATTATTTAATTAATTTAGAACATTAAAGAATGTGACTAGTTGCTTTTTATTTATGATTTAGAAGGTCATTTCACTGTATTTAGTGCAAAAAAGAAGAGTACTTGCTGTTCCAACAGCTGAAATATCCTAAGAAGAAAAAAATGTTAAATGTTCCTTTTTCCTAAGGGAGCCCTAACATCAGCTAAATGCCTGTGGCATTCTTCTTACCAAGATATTGTTTATCTTAAAACAAAAACAAAACAAAAAAAAAAAAAAGGGAAAGAAAGAAAGAAAGAAAGAAAGAAAGAAAGAAAGAAAGAAAGAAAGAAAGAAAGAAAGAAAGAAAGAAAGAAAGAAAGAAAGAAAGAAAGAAAGAAAGAAAGAAAGAAAGAAAGAAAGAAAGAAAGAAAGAAAGAAAGAAAGAAAGAAAGAAAGAAAGAAAGAAAGAAAGAAAGAAAGAAAGAAAGAAAGAAAGAAAGAAAGAAAGAAAGAAAGAAAGAAAGAAAGAAAGAAAGAAAGAAAGAAAGAAAGAAAGAAAGAAAGAAAGAAAGAAAGAAAGAAAGAAAGAAAGAAAGAAAGAAAGAAAGAAAGAAAGAAAGAAAGAAAGAAAGAAAGAAAGAAAGAAAGAAAGAAAGAAAGAAAGAAAGAAAGAAAGAAAGAAAGAAAGAAAGAAAGAAAGAAAGAAAGAAAGAAAGAAAGAAAGAAAGAAAGAAAGAAAGAAAGAAAGAAAGAAAGAAAGAAAGAAAGAAAGAAAGAAAGAAAGAAAGAAAGAAAGAAAGAAAGAAAGAAAGAAAGAAAGAAAGAAAGAAAGAAAGAAAGAAAGAAAGAAAGAAAGAAAGAAAGAAAGAAAGAAAGAAAGAAAGAAAGAAAGAAAGAAAGAAAGAAAGAAAGAAAGAAAGAAAGAAAGAAAGAAAGAAAGAAAGAAAGAAAGAAAGAAAGAAAGAAAGAAAGAAAGAAAGAAAGAAAGAAAGAAAGAAAGAAAGAAAGAAAGAAAGAAAGAAAGAAAGAAAGAAAGAAAGAAAGAAAGAAAGAAAGAAAGAAAGAAAGAAAGAAAGAAAGAAAGAAAGAAAGAAAGAAAGAAAGAAAGAAAGAAAGAACGAAAGAAAGAAAGAAAGAAAAAAAACCCAGAAGTTTATAAGTTTGAAGAATTTTGTGCAATTCTTGGTAGTTATGATGTTGTATTCAAATACATTCAAATTTTCTTGGTATGAAAAGTTATGTAAATATCGCCAAAATATTGAAAATGAAAAAAAAGACTATATTTAATTGATGTCTGCCTTAGGTCTGCATATACTACTGCAACTGTCCTTTGCAATGATGTTTCATTTATTGATATACCTTTCCTCTGAGAAACTTTGGCTTGGTGTTTTCAATATAGTAGTCCAAAACTTCAATATTTTTTTGTTTGAAGATTTATGTTCTCCAAAGACTAGGAATTTTTTTTATGGAAATGTAATGGCACATGCAGGAGAGCTCTTAGCTTGACTAAGAGAAGGGAAGAAAAAATTATAAAATAAGAGTCAGTAACAGGAAGGAAGGAGCCCAATTCTTACTTTTTTCTTTCATCATGCATTCTACATTTTTCTTAGCCAGAGACTAAACAGAAGCATACGGTGCAAACAATGAAATAGACTGTCTTCCTCTTCATAGAGTAATCAAAATTGAATGAAAATGTTAATATTGAATTTTTTAATTTTAGAATTTAGATATAAAAGGTGTGATTTCTAAAAGAAAAATTACTTTGCAGATTCAAGTCATCCTAAAATAGCCATTTTAAATGGGTTGGCTAAACAGAATCTGAAAAGTGTCAAAGAACCACAGAATTACAGAATGTCTGAGGTTGGAAGGCACCTCAGGAAGTTATCTGGTCCAACCCTTTTGCTCAAGCAGGGTCACCTCAAATCAGTTGTCCAGGACCATGTCCAGACATTTTTTAATGTCTCCAAGGAGAGATTCCACTGCCTCCCTGGGCCACCTGTGACAATGCTCGGTTATCCCCACAGTAAAAAAGTGCTTTCTGACATTCAGAGGGAACCTCCTGTTTTTCAGTTTGTGCCCATTGCCTCTGGTCCTGCCACTGGGCACCACTGAAAAGAGCCTGGCCCCATTCGCTTTGCACCCTCCCTTGAGGTACTTGCATACATTGACGAAATCCCCGAGCCTTCTTTTCTCCAGGGTAAACAGTCTCAGCTCTCTCAGCCTTTCTTCGTATGTGAGGTGGTCCAGTCTCTTAATCATAAGTTTATTTTCTCTATTTTGTCTCTGCTTATTCTTTAAGGATTCTAAGATTATTTACTCAGACATATAAATGGGAAATCTACATTTAGTCAGACTCAAGAGCTGAAATGACCATATTTCTTAAGACAACATTGACTTCATTATATAGTGCGAGTATTCATTTCTGCTGTATACTTCAGACCTATTATCATGTTTAACAGGGAAAGCCTTACTGGAATCTTTGGCATATAGAACATATAGCTGTTCTAGCAGTTTATGTTTTGAATGTACCACCTTATTTCCTGGCTTTAGAGGATTTGCTTTCTCAATGTTTCAAAATGCTGTCTTTCCATATGATTCCCTTCTGATCACCATAAAGAATGCTCAAATACTTTCTTTCAAAATACTATTCTTTTTCTGCACCACTGGATGATCTGATCCCTTCTTTGAAACTCACAGACTGAGCCATAGACAAAACACAACCAAGTAGCTTAACATGACCATTGACCTTTCCAGAAGTTCCACTGTAATATCCTTATAGTGAAGACAGTGTGAATCCTGATATCAGCGTTATAACAACTTTGGACCTTACAGTCTGTACAAAGCAGAAAGAAGAAACTTATTATTCTAATACATAATCTTTTAGTTGCAACATTAAAAAAAAAAAAATATGATGGATTAATAATACAAACATAGTAGAAAGTATATTGCAACCAAAGAACTTCAGAGATACAAGAAAATGAGATAATTGTCCACTTGATATTACATTTTTTAAATTAAAAAAGAAAGAATATTAAAGCTCAATCATATTGAGACCTAAACATTTAAATTATACCTTTTATTATTTTTTTAATGGTTGTTGTGTTTGCATTATGAAAAATCAGATGAGATGGTAACATGCTTTTGCTTCATGCCTCATTACACAGCTAAAATGTGCATAAATCTGCACTACCTGATGCTCTGTCTGGCCTTGTCCTGATTACTTAAATGAAGGTTTATTAGGGAAGCTATAGTAATAAAGATTAGGCTACATCTCTAAAGCAGTTCTGTAATGTATGACATTACAGGAAGAGAATATCAAAAGGGTTTTTTTTTTTTATTATTTGTGGTTTCTTTTAGCCCTGTAAAAAAAAGGACAAAACTTTATGACATTACAGGAAGAGAATATCAAAAGGGGTTTTTTTTTATTATTTGTGGTTTCCTTTAGCCCTGTAAAAAAAAAAAAAGGAGAAAACTGATAAAACAGTAATGTTTAAAATAAGAAATAAACGAATATATAGAAAAGCACAGTGCCTTGAAGTTTCCAGCAGCGCTGCAAAGATACTGTCATGTGAACAGTGCCATCTAAGGGCTTTTTTTGAGATTACCTGGCACAAGTATTCACGGAACTGACTTGAGCAGCATTCTGGTGCTGTGATTGAGCAGCTATTAGAACGTTATTAGGAACATCAGCAATCACGTTTATTGGTAGAATCCTGCATTGTCATAATTTAGAGAAATAACATTTTTTATATAATCTCACTGTTTCAGACACTGTTCTTATTTTAATATGTAACATTTAAATTTGATTTTAACATGACACAATCACTCAGCTATTTATTTCTTTTAAAAATAAACTACAACTATTTCAATACTGAAAACATAAAAATAAAACTATTTTAAAACACTAATTTTTTTTAATTAATCTAGAGAGGGAGAAATAAAAAGAATGGAAAATGGCTTTAAACTGAAAAAATTCTTTAATCTAAAAAGGCTTAAAAATAAAAAAGGCTTTAAAAATGGCTTTAAACTGAAAGAGGGTAGGTTTACCATTCTATGATTCTAAAATAGAGGAGGTATTGACAAAGGGAAACAGGTAAAAACCTCTGAATTATGGTGTTTTATTCCATTCTTAGCTAAATTTACAAACTGAGCCACAATAACTGCAGAACTCTTACTTCTTCCCTACTCCTCTCAGTCTCTAGCTTCTTATTGTCTCTTCCTTTAACCTTAAAATACATATAGGGGTGGTTTTGCTTCATTATTTTAAGTTGATTTTGGCTATGCAACAATATTTCCAGTGTAGTGATCTTGATGGAAATTAATATTGAAAAATAACCTTTATATACAGCAATAATTCCACAGTAGGAATATGTCTCTGTTGCACTAAAATGGCTTAGAATAAATAGAACAAGAAGCTTCTTATGGAGTTTTAAGACACCCTATAGAATCCCATATTCCTGCCACCAAATCCTGTAAAAATCTCTAGGGATGATAACATACTTTTAAGCTTTACAGCATTTTTCTCCACAGGGAAAACAACAACAACAAAAACCCCCAAAAAACCAACAAAAAAACACAACCAAACAAAAAAACCCCACAGAACTGTAGAAAACCGAGGATGATAGCTGTAATAAAACTACAGGCCGTGTTTTATGAAGCTATAAACACAAGCTTCAGCCACAAAATAAGCTATCTGTCTTTAGCCTACCCAACAAGCAGATACATTTACAGACCCTATAAAGTATCTCTGAGCTTCTAATTAATAAAATTCCAAGTTATAACCTGTGCAGTTCAGGTAATTCAGTGAATGTCTAATGATGATGTGTACTTGGTGTTACTGATATCTATGTTGCAATATCTAGAGGAACTTTCACAGCATTTAATGAATTGTGATTATGGATGACCTTGCTCTTGACGGCTTGAGCTGTACATGCATTGTAAGACAATATCCCATCACAGCATTTCTATTAAAGGATCTTCAGTGCTCTGCTCTCCTTACAATACAGAACTGCCACTAACGTTAGAAGAATATGAAAAAATACATACATATATTAAAAAAAAAAAAAAAAAAGAGTTGTGGTTCATATATGCCATGTCATAGAAATGAAGGTCTGGAAGATACTGCAAGAGACCGGAAAGTATAGAGGCAAACTCTTCTCTAAACTTATTGTATGAATATTCAGTGAAGTCCACAGTCTTACAGTATTACACTACCCTCAAGCTCAGAGTAATATTTTTCATATGGAATATAAATCTGTTTTTTTCCTTCAAAATAAAGAAATGCCATACTCTTCTTCTCTATACTTACCTGTTAGATACAGGGAACAACCAGTCTTTTCCTAATAATGACAGTCAAACATCTGAAGGATCAAATCACGCAGACTGGGCTCTCGTCCTCAGTTCATGCTTTCCAAACCTTTCAGTATTTTTTATTTCTCTCCTCTGAACTCTGTCTATACTGTCTATGTCTTCTTTAATATAGGGTGCCCAAAAGTGAAAGAGTACTTTATATGAGGCCTCTCCCATTTTGGTTAAAGTGTGATAATTAATTTCTCCCCATGGTTCATGTGCAGTGTTGCTGCTAATGCATCTCAGAGTGAGAATTTACTTTTTTTTTGCAGCACAAAGTATGGATGACTCATTTTTAATTTGTGATGAAGCATGATTTCAAAATTATTTTCTCTAGTGCTGCTGCCAGTCCAGGTTTTCTTCACAGTGGGGGCTCTCCGCAGGGCAGCAGGGCAGGGTCTCACCAGGCAGGGGCCATCCTATTACCCCAGCCAGGAGCAGGGCAGGCTGGGGGGCAGTCAGGGAAGCCCCAGCCCTGGGCATCAGGCACTTCCCTGAGGACAGGGACAGGTCAAGACCAGGCCAGGAGATGAAGTCCACAAGAAAGGGACAGGCTCAACATCATCAGGAATATGTCCAAGAAGAGGCATGGTAGCTCAGGCCAGGACAAAGTGCTCCAATGCAGGTCTCAAGGGTGGGAAAGGGGAGCACCCCCACTTCTCCCAGCTCTTTCTCCTCCCACTCTTCCCCAGCAGTCTAGTTAAAGGCCGCAGACCCATGTCATATCAGAGCTGGCCTTGTGTGCAGGCTGCCAAACCCCTTTCTGGGGGGCATGGAATGCAGCTGGCCCCAGCAGTGGTGTTGGTCAGAGCTGGGGCCCAGGACATGATTGCTTGCAATCCCACCTACAACTAACTCCCACTTTCACAGAAGTGGCCAGAACCTCCTCTTTGTCTATGGTTTTGTGACCATTTTGTGCACTAACTTCATAGTAATTTCATCACCATAATGAAATTTTGGTTTATCACCACAACTAATTTTGTTGTTGAGAAGAAACAGGATGAAGAGCCTTGTTAGGTCAAGATAGGGCATTTCTTGTTTGCCCTCTATTGAACAAGCAAATTGTGGTCACAAAGAAAGAGGTTACCCTGGTTTGCAGTTAGAAATTCACAGAGATTTGACCAGTTTATTAGGCTTCAGCTGCTCAGAAGTTGAGAGCTTAGCAGGTTGCACTAGTATCTTGTTGCGAATTAAAATTTGACCAGTGAATCTGTGACAGGTATACGGTCAGATGGATCTCAAGGTAAATGGCTCTCCTGAAGCAAGTGTTGCTAAGATTTAGGAGTGACTCAGCTGGATGAGTCGTTTTGCCGTCAGGCATCAGCATCTCATGAGTCAAGCAAATAAATTGTAATGACGCATTTTGAAAACCCAGGCACTGGGCGATGACTGCATTGCTTATGATTTCATCATTGTCAATTATAGAAACAATACGAAGCTTAAATTCAAAAACACTTTTTTTTTTTTTTTTTTTTACTAATAGTAGGTCACTGAAGGTGAATCAGTTAAGTGATCAATACGTCACTAATTGAGATACCTGAGAAGTGAAATCTCTTGTTTTTTTGCCCAGATTCTTTACTCAAAACCCCCCATGTTTTCCCACTAATCTCCACTATTTTTTCTGGCATTCCCTGTAACATCTCCAATCTTTGCTCCTCATTTTAGAATTTGTATATCCTTTATTACTTCCACCTATATCAGTCCTATATCAAGGCTTTGTTTCTTTTCCCTCTCTTTATTCTCCCGGGTTTTTTCATTAATCTTCATTGTGGAAGTGCTATTTGCGATTGCCTGTAATACTTACACAAACAGAGTTTATTTCAGGAAGTCATACGTCCTGTAACCTCCATACACTTAAAATAAATATTTAATCTGAATTCTCCTTCAAAATAGGAACATACAACCTGTAAATACATGTTTCACACAATTTTTTTAGAGTATTTTGCCCATAGTAAAAAAACCATCGTGTAATACAGTCCTGAATATCTTGATTAATGCTGCCATCTAGCGTCCATTGGAGAAATTAAAAACCACTTCATCCAAACCTGTGCAGTCTTCCAGCTCCCTGTTTAAGACAATTTAGCTTTTTCCTAGACCCAATTACTTCAGAGCAGACAATCAGTGAAGTGTGTGAGGAGTTACCTCCAAAACTGTCATTTAACATTACATTCTGGTTTCATGTGATTCATTTAGTTTTTATGCCAAATAGTGCAATTACTAGGAATATTTTGGGGGGGCGGTTTCTCCCATAAAGGAATATATAGAAAAAAATAAAATAAATCAACAATTTTATATTTAATAGGTATATCAATATGTTTATCCTAACACTTTGTATATATATAATTTTTTTAATTATTGAATTTCTCTATTTCCCACCATGAGTTTATATAAGAAAGGATTTTTTTCTTATAATCTGTGAAAAGGAATAAAATTACAGACAGATAAGTATCATTGATTTCAGCAGATCAATACCAGACCTATCTCAAAAGCTATAAAATTACTGAAGACATATTTTTATTTCAGAATAAATCTAAGTCATGGGTGTTTCAACTTTATCATAGTAAGAAATCTGTTTTAACAATTCATGAATCGTACTCTCTTTCTCCCAGGGTAACTTAATTTGTGTCTACACTTGAAGTTAGAATGCTGAACAAATATCTCAGGAGTCTTTCAATGACATGTGCTTTTCTCCATTGATTTTGTAAGCAGCTGAACATTAGCTTTAAGAAGACTGGGTCCTAAAACTTGAAATGCCTTACTCCAACAGAATCTTTAGTAGACTGTTCTTACCACTAAGACTCTCTGGCATAGATTAGGAGCGTTTGCCTACCAATCAGTGCTGTGCTGCTTGCATAGGTTTTATGACAGTGCATGGGTTGGTAGATAGTTTGGTGGACTGAAGAGAGCTTATAGTGCTGAACAGCTTCTTGGGCACAAACTGGCTGAAAGATCATTAAAAAAATTACATCTCTCAATGAGTATGAAAAGTCTGAGCAGAATGTACTCATTAAAGCATTTATAATCTGTTCATTCCAAAATTTCTCATCACTAAGAGTATTATTAGTCTTCCTCCTGTATTTCCATGATGACCTGCTCAGAAATCAAATCTTTATTCCAATTGCTATACTAGTAAACAACATAGATATTGACAGTGCAGCTGTTTGTCATCAAATGTCATCTTCCCTAATTCATACAGTTCAGGAATGGAAAGGGAATCTATTTTCTGAAAGCCTTGTTTCCATACATTTCTGTAATGTAAATTGAACAGTTTCATATAATTATACTTAGCTATAGTTAACTTAGCTATAAGCCTAACTGGTTTAGATACTTTTAGACCTAGTCATAATACTGTGAATCATTATCACTATGCTAAACAACTCCTAGAAAATAACAAGGGCAAAATAGTTCAGTGCATTTAATAACTAGGCTTTAATTCAAATATGTTTTGGGGTTTTTTTATTCCTTCCTCCCTGACAACCATCAAAATTAAACTAGAACTAGGAGTAGTTCTTAGAAAAAGGGGATGGATAAATAGCTGCTTCTATACTTAATTCCACTATTTTATCCACAGTGATGAGAATCATCTGCCAAATGAGAAAATTCTGACAAGCTCAGACAGAGGACTGGATGAAAGGAGTGAAAAATTCTCAACTATATAAATTCTAGTAAAACCTTTGATGTGATGCTACATTGAAATGTTGTTCATTTAACTGAGGGCACTGACGCTAGGAGGTAAATTAATATATTAGTTGAGCTCAGTAAATAAATTAATAAATTAATTTAGGGACCAGACAAATTGGAGGGGGCAACAGGTTATGCAGAAACAGAAGTTTTGGCATCCAGGTTGAAAACAGGTGAAAAAGATTCTTCCAGAGCATTCTTGAAATTGAATTTACTTAAGTAGGAGCCTCACACTAAAAGCTGGGAGCTGTAGATGGAATCTGAACATGATGTAAAGGCTGGAGATATTCAATACTGGTATCAATATCAAAGGCTGGACTAGTGAAATGGGAAGAAGTATAGAAGTAAAAAATGTTAGATCGTACATTTGGAGACCCATACAGGAAAAACTGATATTGTAAACTGAAAATTTAGCAGCCTGAAATGGCAGAGTAAGAAAATCTTTTTTTCCACTGATTCCTATGAGTTGCCAGTGCAGTGTAGTATAGCCAAAGCAAATATAATCCTTTTCAGCTAAGAAATTATTAGTTCTGCCATCTTGCTGAGAATTTGTGGCACTGTGCATAATTCTGATGAAACCATTGGAGAAAGATGAATAAATTTTCAAACAGATCACGTGAGGTTAAGAAGAAAAGGAAAGAAAGCCAAAAGACCAGGGTTGCCTAGTTTAGCGAAACAAAGGCTGAGAAAGGATGTAATTCATGGCCCTTTACTTCTTCTACTGGAAAAGGGGAACAATGAGAACTTAAGTAACTGTCATTCCTTGTGATTAAAACCAGATATATACTGTCTATTCTGCCTTGTTGTCTTCTACTGAAGAGAGAATTCAAGGGGAGAAGATGAAGTAAAAGGTAGTCATTTTGGCCTCGTAGAATGATCCCTGAGCGATCATTCCACCCAGCATTACTTTAAAATTAATTGTAGCTTTTCTATAGAGCTGGTTTTTTGCACTGTACTAATAGGGGATTTCATTCTTCAGCTGTGACTACCATGAGCTGAAAAAAACTGCAAATGTCTAATTATATCAACTAATGTCACGCATTCAGATTGCAGATCTCTCGGCTAGTCACTTAAGGCTCCCTTTACAGTTAACTTACAGGCAGAATTTATCTGCCTTATCTTAAATTTGTGCTGCAACATTACATAAATGGCACCCCAGAAATGCATACCAAATGATTAATTAAGAAATGGACTTCTAAAATACAGTAGGTGAGACAAATCTCACTCTATGTTTCTAACATACACATGTTAAAACAGAGTCTGTGTGGGGTATTGCACTCCCCAGGTACCACAGACTCAGGAGAAAATGAAAGAGATGCAGAAAGAACTCAGAACAGCTGGGGTTTGAGCCATTTATTTAGTGCATACTATAGTAAGAACTGCATATGCTATCTGCAGTTCTTACAGGATAGAGAATAGCTCCAGAATGAATGCAAAGAGTGAAATTATTTAGGGAGTCCTTTTATCATCATGAGCTATCATCATGAGAATAAGACTGAAATCAGTTTATATGAATCAGCAAATCCAAAGCAATGAATGTAGCTATGCATGCACTTTGGGACTGTATTATGCCTTTTATAATTCCTGTTTACAGCTTGGCATTCTGAAGCATCATATAAAATCAAGGCCTTCACCATTTGCTGCACAGGGCTCTGAAATGCCATGAAACACTATGATAAGCAAGAATGAATACTGCCCAATTAACTTCACTTATAGACACATTCTGTCCTTGCAAGCCCATTACATCAGATGATGCTTTTGATATTTTCTTTCTTTTATGCAGAGACTGCAAATGGATGAACACTTTTCTATGTTTGTAGATGTGATCACAAATTATTTTAACCTCCTTTTGTTAGCTGTATGTAAACGACGATGCTAATGACTGTGGGTTGACAGATGAGCAAATAAATTAAAACTTTCCTCTGCTATTAACAGTTCTTTAGTCAATTCTAAGATTAATTAAAAAAAAAAAAAAAGACACTGAAAAATATAGTCAGTTAATATTCTACGAACTGTCCATAACTTGTAATTATTCCTTTGTGTATGCATATAGAATGTGGGTCACTGGAACTCTCATTTCACATTGTTTTTTTCTGAATTCGATGCAAAACAAAATAGTCATAATTATCACTGTGAAATTAGCACATCCAACTACATACACCTGTAGATAAAAGCCATTAAGTGGACACCTCCCCATTATCTGTTTCAATAATTCTGAGGGCTTGTACAGCCAGATTTTCTGACACTATTTTCAGTAGCACATTAATTTACCATAGACAATTTATTTTGCTGAGTTAATTTCTTGTAATGGCCAATGAACCTCAGAAAGGAAAGTTTTGTGAACACAGTGACTGCCCAAGTCACCTATGATAAATTTAATTGAATAAAATCATATAACTTTATAAATAAGGCAGCTATTCCTAAAATTATACTCTTTGTATTTAAACATCTTATCGCATTTTATTGAATGAAGTGCATTAAGATATACTACTTTAAGCAGTTCCATAATGTGAGAAGCATCAGAACAGTATGTGACATCTGAAACTGAAAAAAAGATATCTTCAGCATCAATTTTTTTTATAATTTTGGAAAAAAATTACTTTCTAATATACTGACAATGTGCCTAAGAGTTCAGCCATCAAAATAAAACATGTCAATGTGAGATACTACTGCACTGTTGTAGAGTACTGTATCTCCATATGCAAAATGACCCAGGCATTTAATTCCTCTGAGATGAATAACAAGATGTTCATTTATGTCGTCTGAGGAGTTGATCTAATGTATGAAAGTCAAAAATGAACTTATTCAGTTATAGAATCATAGAATGGTTTGGGTTGGAAGAGACCTTAAAGATCATCTAGTTCCCACCCCCCTGCCATCAGCAGGGACACCTTCCACTAGACCAGGTTTCTCAAAGCCTCATCCAGCCTGGCCTTAAACACTTCCAGGGAGGGGGCATCCACAGCTTCTCTGGGCAACCTGATCCAGTGTCTGACCTCCCCCACAGTGAAGAACTTCTTCCTAATATCTAATCTAAACCTGCCCTCTTCCAGCTTAAACCCATTTCCCCTTGTTTTGTTATTAACTGCCCTTATGAAAAGTCCCTCCCGAGCTTTCTTGTAGGCCCCCTTCAGGTACCGGAAGGCTGCTATAGGATCTCCCTGGAGCCTTCTCTTTTCCAGGCTGAACAGCCCCAACTCTTTCAGCCTGTCCTCATAGGAGAGGTGCTCCAGCCCTCAGATCATCCTGGTGGCCCTCCTCTGGACTTGTTCTAGCTGCTCCATTTATCTCTTGTGATGGGGGCTCCAGAACTGGACGCAGTACTCCAGGTGGGATAATTGTGTTATCTCTCTTAAGTTGTCTAGTTAACAATGACCTCATACATTTAAAAAATAACAATTTTATTCCTTGCATTTCATGAGATGAATTCTGTGGGGTTTTTTCAAAGAACAGGTGTGGGAGAGCAGAATGTCCTACAGGGCTAGTAATATCCTTTTAAAATTTCCTAAAATCATCTTAGCTTTGAAGAATCTAAAGACCAGCTGTGCTTCCAATACCAACCCAAATGGATTTACATGCACATTCCTCCATAATTCATGTTGATCTGAGATGTTGGATGACTAGTTTTGGTAGAGTTTTTGAGTTTTAAGAGAAATAACATTCTAAGTATGGAGATTTCCTGATTAAAGGGAAGAAGTTTAGGGGGGGGGAGCCTTTATATTTTAATTAAAGTATTAAAAAGTAAATTATTCAAGATTTCAATCATCAGAGCAAACAAAAAAATGAGAAACTTACATTTTGATGTCCTGAACTAACTGTACTAAAGCTGTTGCTATATCTTAAATCCAGGAAGTTTTACCACAAGTACTTTCAAGTTTTGGTGTTATGCTAATTAATAAAACTAATTGATGTAAAATTTAATATATTAGCTAACTTCCATCATTACTCTGTTGTTTTTGATTGTCCCACTTTTTAATGGTAGCTCAATATTAAAAAAAAGTAATAATAATAAATAAAGAGAGAGAGGGAACAAAATGAAATAAATCATGGATCAAGTCAGTTGCACTCATATTTCATATCACATCAGAGCTGAATTCTAAGTGAATTCCTCTTTTATCTCCTCTCTTGCCCAAGTTTCCCTGTCTACAAACTACATAGCCAAGAACAAATACAAGTCAGTGAAGTGGCTGATCAAAGAGTATGGGCCATGTGTTTACATGATTATAAGCAAGTTGGTGGACTTTTTTGGTACTTGATTTGGAAACAAGGAAAGACTTCTTTTTCTCAACTTCTTTTTACTTTCTATTTACAACTTGGAACAGTTGGGATTTGTGCTTAACACAATCAACTACAACTCTCCAACTCAAGTATTAAATTATACTAGCCTTTCACACCTGGAAATATGATTTTGGAGTCCTCTGAGATAAAACAGGGAAATGAATGGATTCAATAGATAGTACAGATGCATGAAATTCATCCATAAAGTAAATTGATTCAATAGTAGATTAATTCAATAACTATTTTTAGACACAGTGTTAAAATATCTGTCTTTTAGGCGTAACCGGCAGTTTAGTTAAGTCAAGACTCAGGAATACAAGAAATTCAGTTATCTCAAGACTGTTAGCACAAAGTGCCAGCTTTGTAAACATGACCATATTCATAAGACTCCATAGTTCGTCTAATGTTTTAGTTGTTTCCTCCTATAAGATAAGAATGCATTTTCAAAAGATTATAAAATAGTAAGAGGAGCATTAAATTGTTTTCCAAAACATGCTTTAAAATTTCTTTTATACTTAGTATCTGTATAGAATTATGAAAACATAGAATATTTACTCCATAGAAGCCAAGGTCAGCTTTTCAGCAGCTCTCAATAGTGTAACTTTCCTGGTCTGCAGTTAAAAAGAATTTAAAAAGAAAAATATGTTTCTTCTAATTATGCCAGGACCTTAAACCAGCTGCAGGGACTTTGCTCTTGGTAAAGAAACTAAGCATGAAACACTTCAGCTCCAAAGGGAAGTGTTTCAGAAAGTTGTGAGAACACTGAGATATCATGAAAATTGTTCTATGACCTTCACAACAGTGGAGACAAGTAAAAGCTGTTGCAATTAAGGAGTCCAGTGAAAGCAAAGTGTGTATTCTTTTTGATTTCTGTACAGCTCTCATGCAGAGATAATAAGTATGTGGATCAAATTCTATCACTATGATGTTGAGTTTCAGAAGAAACTCCCACTGTACGTATCTGCAACATAATTAACACTTTGAGTCACACTGCCACCGTCAGTGTCAGTGTGACTCTGACTTTAAGATAACTGTGTAGTTTATTATCTTGTGTGTGATGCATTATGTTCACTCCCATGAAAATGGATTTGTATGTTGACAAATCTCTATACATCAAAATCACACTTCTGTTTCTTGGTTTAGTTGCACTCTAAACAACATTGAGGATATAATTTTGCTTTTTAAAAGAATATATAAATTATCTTTTGTTAAAAATTGTGAGTCAGAAAAACATGAAAAAGAACATGGAATAGATTTAAATTCTGAGCAGTTATCTCAACATCTGCTAAGAAATTAACAACTTTTATCTTCATCTTGTTTTGATGATTTTCATTAATTTTGATAGTTAAGATTTCTGAATTGCTAAAGAATTTAAAAATGAACTGACTTTTTTTTTTTTTTTTTTTTTTTTTTCCCCCCAAATCCATTTAAACTGAATCATGGAATCACTCTATCTCATGTTATTTTCTTTAACCATTTTTTTTTATATATTTGCTCCACTTCTTGGATTATTTATCACATGCAAAACAATAAAATTTATTCAGAAGCATTAGGCATATTTGTTCTCCACATGATAACCAGAAAGTTAGTATCTCTCTTAACCTCTTAATTGTGAGTACTGTTCAGCTATCTATCAAAACTAATATCTCTATTACTGTCTAAACCTGACCCTGATATACCACAGCGGAGACTCTGTGCAGACAGTGCAGACAATTGTAGCTATTGCACCAAGGGTAATTTCAGATGTGCTGAATACATGTGCCTTCAGGCTCAACTCAATAGTTCTAGGAAATGAGATTTCTTACTAGCATCTGTAAATACTAAAACTAAACTAAACTAAACTGAACTAAACTAATCTAAACTAAACTAAACTAAACTAAACTAAACTAAAATAAAATAAAATAAAATAAAATAAAATAAAATAAAATAAAATAAAATAAAATAAAAATCGCATTTGCAATACTTCTAAAAAAAACTAAAGTCCTGATCTGAAAAAAAGATTTTTCACTGGTGATAATCCAGAACCTACATTCCTACATTTAGCAGGAGGAGGAATCCACCTAAACTGTCTTGAAATGTGGAAAACTACGAAGTTACAACACTGATATAATGGATTGCCCTGTTGAGTGATTCGGTGTATTTTCCCTCTGTTTCACTAGGTGGCAGGCTCAAGTGGCTCTGGTTTGAAAGGAACATCCTTTCAAGGGTCAGAAGGGAGTTTCATTGTTACATAAAATATTGTTCAAATACCCAAATGAAAATTATTTTTTAAGACATACACTTAAGATGAACCAATTCATGAATACTCAGCCTCAAGTTACTGAATTATTTAACAAAATAACTTCCCAAGACAGTTTATTACACCTGATGGATTTTTGGCATATGTCCACTTTATAAATCCTGTGCAAAAGACACACCTTGTACTACACCTTACACAAAATAGTCTTACCCTTAAAATAACTAAATGTACTTTCAGCATTTCGTTAAGGACTTTCCATCTCATGTGTAGAAAGACTGGCCTTAAATGACACTGAAAGAATAAAAATAGCTGTGGCTACTCTCTTAGTTGGAAAAAAAAAAAACAAACAGCATTTTTTTTCCTATTAATATGTCAACTTTTGAAATATTATTCAGGATTTTAAAATATTGGAAAAAAAAGTATGGACTTAAAACAAAGGAGGATTAACAAATTAATTCCTTGCAAAGACTGTAGGCCTGGAAAGATGTTGTGTTAATTTAGTGCTCCCATACTCCCACTCCAGGCCTGCAACCATTATCTGATAAAAAGGTTTTAAACTGAGGTTTTTGTAAGTTGTGAATGTGCCCAAACTCCCATTATTGTTAATGGAAGCTACCTACACACCCCCTAGCTTTTTTTTAATTTCCCTGAAAAGTACATTATCTAAAGTGCTTAGCACTGTGGTAGCTAATAGCAAATACGATTTAAACAGCAAAACACTAATAATGTGTAAAAGGGATCTCAGTTTGTCTGCTCTATGTGATTCCTTGCTTCTGTCATCTTCTCTCATTTTTTCCCTTGATGTGAAACATTTTAATTTACACTGAATGTATAAATGATATAAAAAAGCAAAATTACCATAAGAAATAGCTTATTGCTCAGTTGGGCAAAATACTAAGATTTATGGTCATGACTCGATGTTTCCTGTTGCCTATTTTAAAAATGTGCATCTCCACTGACAGCAGAAATGAATAGCATTATCAGTAAGATTGGAACCTGACCCTGTTTGTCTAAGCAGAAAAAACCTGACCTACCAGCCTCAGCCAGTCTGACCCAAGGAGCTCCATTCACATGGGGAATCTCCTTCTGTTAATACAGGGCATTATCCAAAAACCTTCATACAATTTGTGCAGCACTTTCTTCAGCCAAGCTGCATGGCTGGAATTGGGTGAAATTTCTGTATCATTAACAGGAGAATATGCTGAGATTTTACTAGATCTTTTTGTTTTATCTCAGGGAGAACAGGCTTGTGTGATATCTCTGGACTTATCAGTAGAGGAGGTAAACTACTACATCACCTACAAGTAGTCATGCACCACATGAAACCACATTTTTTCCCAAACTTTTATGTGAATAATTTAGTTTACATGTGTGTATGTATGCGTCCTCCTAGTACACAATTTTATCTTTGATCTTCCTGTTTTCCAAAGACTGGTAGGAGTCAGGAATCCCTCTTCCCAAGGCCATGACTAATGTCCCTTGCGTGGCTTAGCAGAAATGGTAGTCTATCATTGTGTGGCATCTTCCCATGTGAATATAAGATGAATTGTATGTGCTTTTATAACATGCAAGAACATGCTTTGATTCAAAGTGCAACAATTAAGCATGCATTATTTAGTATCAGTTATTTTAAAGTCATATTCCTGAAAGGTGCTCCTTTGCATCTTAACCCAAATGTAAATGGACAATCTCAAGATATGCTACGATGTTTATAAATATAACTTCTCAGATGAGCTGTTGTTCCTGCTGGAAATGAACCAGTATTAATCGCCTTGCAGGGCTGTTCCCTACTGTTGCCATAACCCAAAAAAAAAAAAAAAAAAACAACAACCAAAACCAAACCAAAATCTTATTTCAGGTATCTCTTAGTACAACTCTGTTTATTTGCAAAAGAAGATTACAGTCTCCTTTCTTCAAAGAGAATAAACAATAGGAGGCCATCTCTTTATTCAAAAGACCAAGTCTGTTTTTGCAGTCAGTTCTGTGCCTAAAATAAGCTTTCTCTCTCTCTCTCTCTCTCTCTCCTTGTTTCCTCCAAGAGAGACACTCACACTGCTTCTCTCACTGCTGAGTTGGTTTCAGAATAACATAAAGATGCCCTGGCTTCATTCTTGCTTACACATGGATATGGTTGTGTAAGCACATGCATTGTTTTGTCCGTTTTAATTTAAATATTACAATTATCATCTCCATACCTGCAAAATAAAATATTTTCACCTACTTGAACCAGTTTCTGTTCACAACTTGCAATGTGGATCTATATGTCTGGGCACAAGTGCCCTAATATTTCAGGCACCAATAAAGAAAAAGCACTTAACTGCACCCTCCAATAGCTTGACTAAAACAGGGATTAATAAGTTATTCTATGCATGATACTGGCAGCAATGTCTTTTAACATCATGATTTCCACCTTTCAATCTTTCCACAATATCTGTCCAAAGCCACGTATTTAAAAGCTGTTATTTATTTTATGACACATACGAAATACATCTGTGTGAAATTCAGCCAGCATACAACAAAATAGCTGATCTAGGTTTTGTTTCATCACTACATTAAAAGGTAAAGAGATTTACTGGAATTGACAAAGAGGTGTTTTCTTACAAAAAAATCTGTCTTGCTTTCCTTTGTATCCTTTATTACTTTTGTAATATAGCAGTGGAAAGAAGAAAGTTCACAAGGAGTTTGTAATATCGCTTAGCTTTCACTTAATGTCTCTGTCTTTCAATTAGAATTAGTCATTTACTATGGCAGTGTGTATGTGTGCCTAGAATGGACACTAACTGGGAGACACCTCATTTATCCTGTCCCTGTTTTCCTCAGATATTTTTCATATGCTGCTCTGATGGTTTTATCTACAACCTACCTCTTAAGTCCCTGTACTTGCACAGAGGGCAGCAGCCTCTGACTTCGGGCATATCCGCTGACTTTGGGATGTTTCTTCCAGCCCAGCTATGCTGGCACTGCCTTTTTACGCCATGTAAACTTTTATGTCTTTCGAGTAAGAATGTTTCTACATGGGATAGTCTTCTAAGTTGTAGACTGGAGTGGCTGTGACATGGACCTACAAGGGGAAAAAGGTATTTACTCTCATCAGTGTAAAAATGAAAAAAGAAAAAAAAAAAAAAAACAAAATTATTAACTTAAGCCTTAAAACTATTACTTGCATAACTGAGTTTAACAAAGGCTTATTTGCTTTTCAGGATTAATGTGATTTTTTTGCTGTCTTAACAGTGCCCAATTGTGGTTACAGAATTAAACTATTTTCTTGCCAATGTTCTAGCTCTATTTTGATATTGGTTTTAATTCATTATCAAAGGGTCTGACAACGATTGAGTTTTCAGATGATCGTCAAGTTCCTCTAGCTCCAATATAAGCAGTCTTAGATATCAACCTTCAAAAAACACTCTT
>NW_010315066.1:5982-27469 GCF_000700745.2 Antrostomus carolinensis | reverse complement strand
AAAAAGAAAAAGAAAAATATTTATCACAGTATTTTTTTTTTTAACAAGTCAGTTTTAAAAAAAGGAAGTTAAAAATGCGTCTAAACTATTATGTTAAGAATAGGTAAGTTAGGAATCAGGGAGCAAGAGAAATTCACCTTTTGTTATATTCACCTTCACACTTTTTTCAGTTTGTCTGGTACATGCTCAGATCTCCTATTCAGCATATCCATGAAAGCCAGACACTTTCATGACCTCATTTCAGACCTTAGTACCTCTTGTTCTATTGCTCCACAGCTGAGAACTGTGGAAAATGGATTAGACAACATGGGTGAGAATTGCTCTGTGTCTGGAAGCAGCAACCTGGCAGTGAAAGAGAAGGGAAGTAGATTATTAGCAAGTAATCAGGAAAGAGATGGTAACCAACAAGTCATTTTTATCCCTTTGAGTCTTGTTGTGATGCATTCATCTTGCATGTGATGCTGTATTGATTTTCCATTCTCTGCAAGTAAACTGCAATACAACATACTTTCACAACCTACCTACAGGTAATACTATACTGGAATTACTAATGCTGGAATATACTCATTCTGGAAAGGTAAGTTCTCTACCTTGTCAGTGATAGAACCAGACAAAACCCCTTTGCTGTATCAAGTGACAAGAGCATCTCCTTACCATAAGACAAACTCACAGCAAACACAAGTTGTCTTGCAAGGACCGAAATCAACACCTTTATTTCTATGACCACTATTGATTTTTTATATTATATATTTTTGTACTTATATCTTATTATATTTTTATATATATATTTTATTATTCATACCACTCTTTTAGGCAAGCCTGACAGAAAATGAGCACAGATTTTATCCTTCAAACAAGTGTTGTCATTTAATTCTTATAACTTAAAATAGTTTATTTGAAAATGTCTTTACTTGACTTTTTTGTTCTTTTAATTTTTTTTTTAGTCTATAAAATAGGAGAATGAATACCTTATCATCTCATTTGGTACAAGAAACTAATGGCTACTTCTGCCAAATTTTATTTAAGAATCATGGAGTCTAGCCAAGTACATGAAATTACTGTGAGCAGCACATGTCAATGAGGTTCTTAAATTGCTGTCATCAGGTCTCTACTGATGACATATGTAGTTATATATACATAAAATGTGTCTCTATAAATAACAGGAAGTACACAAATGACACAAAGTATTTAAAAGTATCCAGCATCATATTCTGACTTCTCAGTGTTTTTACAATGTACTTGTTTTTTGTAAACCAGCTTCTTTTTTATGAACTAACACCAGTAAGTCAGAGTCTTTTTATCTGCTGTTGAAAAACAACCATTAATTTAGTTACTGTAAGTAACTGTTGGATGCTCTATTCATCAGTAATACCCATTATCTAATCTGCACTAGTTAATTTTACGTACATAGACTAAATACGCTATTGCTTCCTTTCCTATTAGCTAAATATACAGGATGTATGAGTTACTGATTATTTAAAGGAATGAGCAATGCTGGACAAGCTTGTGCAGTCCTGCTTCATTTCATGCACAGAGTATAAAACACACAGTTCTTAAAAGCTGGTTGCTAGTTCAGTCTGGAGAGTCCAACTCCAGTCTTATTGAGACAAGTACAAATAACTGTTCTTTCAATATGCTGTGAATGCAACAGTCTATGTTCCTTTCAGGTCTTGTCAAGAGTAGGGAAAAAAATTTAAAATATTTTCTAAATTTTGCTAGATTTTAATTTTATTTTTTCTTTGGAAAAATTATACTAAAATACCTTTTTTAAGGTAATTTTAAAGTTTTTTTGTTTTTTGTTAAATTCTGGATATTGACAGAAAAATATTTCAACAGAAGAAAAAATCAAAGTGCTTATTTAAAGAATGTCAATACAAAACATTTTTGTCTTTTTTTAATAGAAGCTCATGATTTGTTTTTGCTTAATATATCTGCAAAAGAACCTGTACTTACTCATCATTGTCTAATTCTGAACATACAACATGGGATGCAAGAGGGGTGCAGTACCAGATACTGCCCAAAGTTCCAATTTAATTGTTCTTAACTAGGTTATATAGAAAAAAAACAACCAAACAAACAAACAAATGAAAAAAACAACCTTCCTAAACTTCTTTTTCTCCTTTTTTGGTAAATTATAGGTTGATATAAATATGCTCCCACCTTTAATTTGAAATATAGATTACTTTTGCTTTTTCTATAGAACATACATATGGAGATTACTCATCTGCAGCTAATACATATTCATTTACTCTAGAGCAGTCAAAGGTCCACGTACATACACTAATAGTGATTTGGAGCATTAGAGTAGTAAATTAAAATCTTCATAAAACAAGAAAAACATTATTCTTTAATATCCATGCAGTTTCTTTGAGAATGTCTCTGGAAAATCCCTCGTGTACGTCCAGGTCATTGTGCATGCCTCAGTTCCTTCAGCATTGAAAATAAAGCAATAGTTGCCACAATGCTACACTCAGCTGCAAGTTAAAACACCCACTTTACCATTTTAATCTCTACTACTGTATTAAAATTTTATTCAATGTCTAAATATCTATCCAGAAGTTGTAAAAGGTTTCCTTCTGAGTCAATGAGATGTGACTTGTATGTAATATAGCTGAACTGAAACCCATTGTCCTCCTGGAGGCAACAGCCAGCAGTAATCAGATTCAGTGGTAACAGCGGTCTTTTGGTTGTGATTGACATGTCTCTCACCACATCCTTCAAAGTTTCCAGGTTATAAAATTACTTGGTTTTGAGGGTTCGGTTATGAAATTAAAGCAACAGTCTTCTTTTGAGTTTACTTATTTTAGTTGAAGATGCTAACTAAGCTAGTTAGCTAACCAGCTACCTAAGGCTAAGACTGTGTTAACATCTTCAGGATTAAGAGGGTCAAACATATACAAGTATAGATATATAAAATTCAGAAGAAATCTAAAGATGGTTGTGGTACCAATGGAGAGGACATGCTTAACAAGACCACTTAAGTGTTCTTAGCTCTAATTTATTAAGGACAACAGAGAACAACCAATTGCTGTTTTTTCAACTAGTTCTAATTATAATAACTAGAGATGGGGGCAGGGAGGAAAGAGATCAAAGTCTCTGAGGACAGAGAGGGGAATATACACAGATCTTATTGGCAAGAAAACATGTCAGAAAGTAAGAATAACTATAGTAAAAAAGCTGAAGCTTTAATTCTTTAATGAACAGAAACTTTTCAGCTGTAAAAAACTGATGGAAAACAATACTGAATTGGAAATGAGATGATTTGTTCCATTACAGTCAGTAAACATAACAGCTAAAGGTTTCCACAGAGCCATTAACTCATCAAATGCACAAACTATTCATCAAAGTAAACAGCAGTCCAGTCAACAGTTGCAAACACTTCAGGTCTACAATATTGGTAAAATACTATTGCTATGGAAACCTTAATTTGCATTCTCCATTTATTTTTATTTTAGGTTTACAAAGCAAATAGCCTACAATACCATTTTCTGTTACATAATTAACTTAAAAGGAAACCAAAAAGTTTAACAGGTGGTTATTACAGCAAGCTATGCAAGTAGTAAGTTTCCATACACTTTTCTTTGGCATCATCCCACAAAATATTAAGCCACTGTCAGGGCAAACGCCAGCATCTCTTCTTGCTCCTTATCTCACTAATTAGGGCACATCCCTAATGCTCACTAAAATCCAAGCATAACTTAAGATGGTAAATCCTAATCATACAATATGCTATAGCACAATATCTTGCCACTTATGGAAAGCTAGAGCCCAAAACAAAACAAGAAAAAAAAAAAAATCACGTCTCTGGTCCATGTTCTTGGCATTTTTGGCTTTGACCTGAGGACAGACAAAGCTTACTCTAGTGTCTCTAGCTTGGTCAATGATATCTCTTGATTCACAATGAACTGGTTTCATTGCTTTCATGTTAACGAATAATTAATAAATGAAGAACAAGTAAATATACTGCCATTATAGAGTGCTTAAATAAAATCATGGAATAAATTCTGAAAGTCTTATGTAAATCTTAGTGTTCTTACACTTGTAAGGAAAATCTTACTTGTTCAATTAGATCAGAAATACCACAACTCTGAAGCTCCCATTTTATTGTGATATTTTGTTTTCCAGCCAAAACCAAGAAATCTACAACTAGTGAAATATAAATCAAAACCTTTTCCAGATATTTGGTATTTTTGCTTTCTTTATTCTCATTGAAATTCACAACCCAGTAAGAATTCAGTTTCACCTAACTTCCTGCTACTTCTTCTAATCATTTCACAAGTTTCCTTAACCTGGAATATCATAAACAGGAAATGCCTTGCCACTCTAAACTGAATGTGTTATCGTATCTGGAGGCAATGATGTTAGCAGATAATATATCAGAGCAGATGGCAGTTGGTGTTCAATGCAAACCACAGGTCAATGTGGTATACTGTTAGTAGCCATAATAAATCATTAAGAGGAACTACCTACGACACTTCCAGGATGTGTGTTTGCCCTACATGGAATTTTTATATCAACATCCATAAATATCTTCTTAATTACATGCAAAGTGACAAAATCATGTGCAATACCCTATAGCTGTGTGGGTTTTAACTAGAAATTACTGAAGGAACAGAAAATAAAAGCCTTTTTGTTTTTTTGCTGTTTTAACCTTTGCGTCTGAAATGCTTGTCTTAAGCAATTCATTTTAACAATTAAAATGAGTTCTTGACCTATGTGCGAAATGTACAGTCAGTCTCTGAATTTCTGCATGAAAACTAATTAATTGCAAAATTATAAGCAAATTGCCAGTAATTCAGATAAAAATCTTGTGTATTTGTTCTTCCAAAGCTGCCACCCCATTTCTGTGGGAATTAAAAGGGTCTTTTAACAGTAGAAAAAGGCATTCCTAGGTCTAATATTGTAAGACACAATGTTATTAAAAAATAAAGCTTTGTTTGAGCAATAGCAAACACTCAGTAGGTTCCCTGACTCTAAGCAGCCCAACTTTATCATTCATGCAACGCAAAACAGCCACTCTTCACCTAAATTAAGGGGCTTTCCATGTACATATCTTCGTGCTGTCTGTTTAGCCATTGGTCTGTATGATCCCACATGTGTACTGTAATCCAGCCTGGGTGGATTACTTTTGCTCTGTGAGGGACATCCCGAAACTGCTTGACTCAAGGGGGCCAACAACCCTGTAACTACTTGGACAGATTTTGGCATGAGCTAAATATTGACTAAATATTTTTGATAACCATTTTTAATGGATACAGAAGTTTCACCACTTTGGACTAGTTAAAAAACTTCTCACATAACACTTAAATAGTAGTTAATTATTACAGCCATTTGTATTTCATTTATATTCCGAGATGCAGCCTCTGCTCACAGGGCAAGTAATCTATGTTGGCCATCCTCTAGGTTTGCCCCAGTCTCTTTCTTGTTCTGGGGGAAGAACTGTATGCAATAGTCTGTATGTGGCCTGAAAATGGAAAACAAAGGGGAATATTCCGTCTCCTGGCTAGCCCCTTGGGTACACTGTTAGCCTTCACTGCTGCCAAGGCATGCTGCTCACATCTCTTTAGACACCTCTCAGTTCCAGAATTCCATTATTTTCCCAGAGACTAAAGGAAGGAATGTCCTTCTGTCAAAGTTCACCAGATATCGCCCTTTTTCCTCTTTTAGAGAATGGATGCAACAGTTACATTTTCTATTCATTGGGCACCTTCCCTGATCTCCAAAGCCTTTCAACTATCATTGAGTAAAAACATCCCAGATGTTGCAAAGCAACAAAACTCCCATGAAAGCATGTCTGGCTGGCAGATGGGTGCCTCCATCTCCTGCGGGATGGAATCTCCAACCTCTATCACACATCACTTCCTCCTGGAGCTCATGCTAGCAGAGTACTTTGAAAATCCTAGTCAGCGTGTTAGAATTTTTTTTTAAAAAGCCTTGAGCTATGGCTTATATCTGTTGCTTTTGAAACTGAATTACAAAACTTACATTGACAGTGAGAAAATAAATCAAAACTAAGAGTCCTTTGCAAACTCAACTCTGTGTATGCAAGCCTATTTGAGTAAAATAGATAGCAACTACTTCACGGAATGACTATGATAATTTTGGTTAAAAAATTTTAACTAATTCTCACTTCAATTATTTCACAGTAAAAAAGGAAAAATCCCATTTCCCTTCTATTTGCCAATGCCTATGTTCTGTGACTAACTGTTTCTCCATGTATTTCATTTCCCAGTCACACTGAGTCCACAAAGATTAGCTATTCAGACTTCTCTCATTATATTACTGTTACCTATAACTTTTACTAAAAAAACTTGTCAGACTCATAACTTCAATGCATCACAAATTTTTACTTTATAATCTCCACAACTGCTGTTGAATGGTTTGACTTCAATGGTCTGTAGAATTAGCTTGAATTCTCATTTGGAGAACATTTTCTCAATCAAATACAAACACTTTATCTTGTACAGGCTGTCTCAGTAAGATCTGTTAGACTATTCATATTAGTAAAGGAACTTCTCCACAGATCATGATATAAAACTGAAAACATCTATTTGATTGTATGCATTATAGTCAGTCACATTCTACAAATACATAATCTAGTATCAATGGTGCCATTAATTACTTGGATTTATTTATTTATTTTCCCCTCATTTTTTTTTTACAACTATCCATGACTATGAAATATCCTAACAAATGCAATTCTGGTTTCCCCAGTTAATGAATATATGTTCAGTCACATTGAACCTTTCTAAATTTCTAGGGTTATTCTTTATTTAAATTGTAGGCTTTTAAAAATATAAATTTCCTTCACTGTGTGTATACATAGGGCCTCACAAATGACTGTTAAGAATAGTAATTTTCTTCCTCTGCTCCAACAAAACTTTATGAAAGTGAATTCATCCTACAGATAATGACAGGACATATTTTGTCTTCAGTTTTTACATTTATTGCACTCTCTCAATAATCACCTAATAGAAATATATTTAAATTGGAAGCAAAGAGAATGTTCCTAAAAGAAACAACTCTTGGCTCCTTAAGGAAGCAATCGCACTGGGAAATAAAATCAGAAAAAGAAGATAAAAACAACCACACTAATTTCAAAGTGTTGAAGATATAACATGTACTATATTTCTTCTTGGCGACAGTGGCTCAAAAATGTTAGAAACATGTCTAAGAAGTATTCTGAAAATAAGAAACTCTCATAGCTACAATTTCCCTACTTCTTATCCTTCTCAAGACACTTAGCAACATATCATCAGGAATACCTTGTAATCAATATATAATGAGTTCCATCATTTTTCCAAATTAAAATTATTCCCATGACTCCTGAGATTTCCAAAGGTACCCATAGATCTAAGGTCATACTATAATACATAAATAGAGTTTATATGATCTGGTTTCTTATTTTTCTTCATTTCATAATCTATTTAATGCTTCACCTTCAGATTGAGAATATAGTTCTAATACTTATTCCATTTCTATAGACATCATCTCCTGCAAAATAAGAGAAAGTTTCAGAAAGGAAATGTGTATTGGGTTAAAAATTACATTAAAGATTGTATGTCCCATTAAACAGTTTATCAGCTAAATAGGTAAATTTCACCAGCTAAGAAATGGATTTCCAATTTGTAAAACTTTCCCATTCTCCTTCATAATTCTCACAGCTAATGCAAATTATTTGTCACATGCACAAGTTTATCTAGATATTTATATGGACTCTAAATCAGTTGTGCATACATCACAAAGAATATGCTGCTTAGGCTCTTTCTCGGATTTTTTTTTTTTTAATCTCATTATTTTATTCTTCTGAACCAATGCATTTGACCAAGATTTGCCCTTAGCTTAATTTTCTTCAGATCTGAAGTACAGATTTGAAAAGGTCAATGATGTAAAAATTACAATTCTTCCAGAACTGTATGGAATAAGGCTGAGCCTCGCCTTCAGTGATTTTCATCTTTTGTGACTCATGGAGACAAAAGACTCGCACAATGACTACAGCTAGTGACTGATCGAAGTCCCAAACACATTGTGTTCTCCTAAAGACAAATATGTTCTGTGTTCCTACTTGCTCTAAGGATAATAAATACAATAGGACTACTCATGTAGGTTAATGCAAGCATTTGCAGAGTTTCTTAGTGCTCTCTCATTGCTTTAACCCTAACAGCATATTCCCTTCTTTTACAGGACTACTTTTCCTGTTCATTATTGTAACATTCAAATTGAAAATATGGAGCTTTGGAATTTGTTCATATAAAATTTAGCAAACCTGTAAATTCTGTTGAAATATGTCCATGGGCTTTGGATAACGTCTTTTGCTCCCAGTCCCAACTAAATTTGGTATCATGCGCAGTATATTGTTTTTCTAAAATATCCCTGTCCAATCAGTAAAAGTGAAATACAATGTCAGAAAAAAAAAGTGCATTTTAACTGAAGGGGTTTTGTTCCTTAGTCCGTAAGATGGGCTTAAACAAATAAATAGAAAGAAGAATTTGTGCTGAAGAGCCCTTTCAATTTGCTTCAGTTTAGCTAAAGTGGCAGATGGCAGCTATCTCTGTTCTTCTCCCAGTCCTGCTCTCTGTATGGCTTCTCTCTGCTGTTCAAAGGAACTCCACATTCTATACAAATTATTTCAGAAAAAGGAATATTAAGGTGCTAGCTGAAAGAAGTGCTTTCATGAAAAGCAGGAAGCTGCTTTGAGGAGAAAAAACAAGCTCTTTGTTGATGGAACAGGATGGGGCAGGGGGCAGAGCAGTGTGGATTTGAGTGGCAACAGAATGCACCAGCATTTTAGTATCACCCTAAAGCACTTACTATTATTTCTTACAAAGCCTAAACCACAATAATATTGAAATTGATGCAAACATTTCTTAGACTTTTACTACACTAAGAACAATTGCTCATCTCACAAGATGTTTGATAAAAAGAAAATTCAACTTGTTCAGTTCTCAGGACCAATTTTTTTTTTTTTTTGGTGAATATTAATTTGATAAAAAAAATCCAATGTGCTTCTTTAGTTCTCTTTAATTAACATCATAAATCCAAATTCATGGCATTTCTTTCAAAGCTAGTGTAAAATTCTGATATTAATATGTAGTGCTTGAAATACTAACTTCTCAGAATTTCTTTAAATAAAGACAGATATTTCTGTAGCTATAATTTATTTCAAGTATGACAGAACTTTTTGATATATATTTTCAATAGGTAGCTTCTACATTATTATTTCTATCTATTTTTGTCCACTGCAAAATAATTAAATATTGGATTTCCTACTGTTGCTTCACTTACAGTTTGCTTCTAGCATACCTAAGATTTTGGACATCATCCAGATTCTACTGTACTGGGCGCTGTATATACACATTAATAAGACATCCTGATCCATCATGCTTATTCTAAACACAGGAAAAAGCTAAGAGGAGAATGGGAAAGTTAAAAAATAATGTGGCTAAATACAAATTACAAAAAATTAATTTGTGAAATATTATGATTTTGAATTCTTTTTTATTTTTCTAATTTTGAATCAGTAATGTTCCTTCCACATTCACTTTCACTTTTCCATTAGAAAGCTATGAGACAAGCTTAATAAAAACAAAATTAGAGAACAAAAACAAAACACACACTTACTCTTTCCTTTTTTCCTCAATTAAAACTAAAAAGGCAGAAAAGTACCATGCTCAAAGAAAACTGAAGACAGGATAAAGATGAGAAGTGGAAGATAGAAGTGAGATTTGAAAGTAATTTTTAAAATCAATTTTCCAGAAGATAGAAAAGGGAGATAAAAGCATTGAAAGAATTTTTAAAATCTTCAGTTTGTCTCTGGTTACTTTTTCCCACAAATATAGCTTCTTCTCTCACATATAGAAAAATAACCACGATACACAAGGAATCAATAGAAAGACAAAGAATGCCGGCTTCTGTTTTTTCAGTTACCTATTCCATGAACTAATGTATGTCCCTGTCACATTTATCCTGAATATATGGCAAAAATTATGTCTATAAACTTCAGAAACACTCCTATTGACCCTGGGGGGGGAAGCATCCAGTTGCCTATATTTCAGGATATGGTTTTGCAGCATGGCCTGAACTGACAGTTTTCTCTTTCTAAAAGGAGAAAATTTAGCTTTTCCCTTCCATCTGCACTACCCCACATTCATACAGCTTACTTAGAACAAGTGCAGTTGATCACAAGATAAACTGATTCACCTCATTAAAATGGCAAAAAAAAAAAAAAAAAAAATCGCAGAAAAGAAAAAATAACAGGGGCTGCAGAGCAGGAGTTTGGTAGGTTAAAGCATTGAATCTGCTGCAATCACACAAAATGCTAAAGCCAGCACAAGGCAGGAGTAAATAATGCAGCTGGACAAGTAGAAGGAACCGAACAAAAGATTAATCAAATAAACTGTTAAAAAGGGAAAGATTTTTTTTTTTATTTCTGTTTTCTTTTTCTGCTACTGCTAGCCAGTAATTTGGCACAAATGTGAAGAAAAATCAATATAAATTAAACCGAGCAGGTGCCGTCAACTCATTTTTAGCTTTGAAGTCTGTTGCTTACTACATCAGACTTAAGAAGGCCTTGTATGCTCATATGTTCTTTTTCCAACTATACAGACTGTTCTAAGAACTACCTACAAGCCATGTCTTTTCTCAGTATAACTGACTGCTTGGTTTGGTAAGTATGACAGGACACCTAAGGCTGCCTGTAATTCATCAAAGTATGGACAAGACACTAAAACTGCTAATTTTTGTTGATGATATCAGAGTTTCAGATGAAGGCATTAAGTAAGGCAGTGGTAGCTATATCCTCATGAGAGATAGAGCCTAAGAGTCAGTTTTTTTAAGATTAGGGACTGTGACAGTTTGCAGAGGCTAACCAGGTACTGCTCAGGACTTCTATGAAATGATGCAAGTTACATTACCAGTGTGTTAAAGAACTCAAGGCTGATTGCAGGTTGTTTAAACTTCTGTAAGGAAGCTTCAGTGCTATCTGAGGTATAGGAGAGTGTATTTGTGAGTGACTAATCAAAAACAGGTATAAAAAGGTTGAAGATGCAGCTGAGATATCGGGTACATTACTAATGGGGATCTAGCTGGGAAACTACAATAAAAAAATGTGTGTCAAAAAATTGCTATCTGACAAAACCTGCCAGTCGAGCTCACCACAGGGAAACTGTTGGTATTTTTCTATGATGTGAGAAAAACTGGGTCTTTGTGTCAGGCAAAAGAAATTGATGGCTCTGTTCTCACTGATTGGGACATAAGCCTCACTGTAAAGAAACACTGACAGTCTCAAGCCACCTCTAAAATTAATTACTTTTTACCAACTGTTCAACTTACCTATGTTGCCAAATTAATTTGATATATAATCTGTACAGGAAAGGTAGTGAATAAGTGTGCCAGTGATGAACACCATTGCTCTCCATCTATGGCATAAGGCCAAAAAGTTTCCAAGGTCCTGACTATGGAAATGGCAAAGGTCATTCCTGGAAACACATGTTTGAGAAATGTTTCATAAATGAATGCTCAAAGCACCACAGAGACAAACTCAGGAGAACAGAAGGAAACCTCAAGATTGTTGATCTGAGAGAACAACAACAGAAAAAAAGTCTTCTATGACCCAGAGGGAGTGAAAGAAACAAAATGTTGCCAGATTACGCATGGGTTTTTTTTTCAAATGTGTAAAAAAGTTCTTTGCTCTTTTTGATTTGGTCAGTTCTATCCATGCTATTGTGAAACTGCAAAACTCACCACTGTAGTCTCAGGATTGCATTATTCACTCTTAGTTGAGCAAAAGATATATGCTGGGGCCAGTGTTAGCAGCTGAATTCCTCAAGCCTAAGGGACAGCATTTTGAGTGACAACTGCATAGTCTCTCTGCTTGTCCAAGCAGTATTGTTTGCTCTTATACATCTACTACGTATTTGTCAAACCTACTTTTAAAAATATCAAGTATTTGAGTTTTCACTGCTTCCCTTGACAGACTGATCCACAGTCTAATACATTTAGCTGTCAAGAAATAAAAGACTAATTCTGAGTATTTTCAATTTCAGGCTGAATTTTTCACACATTTCTGCCTATATTCATATTCAAGCCTATATTAGCTACTTTTTACCCTAAAAATTCGTTTTAGAATTGTGCTATACTTGCTTTGCAAGTCTTAAATAATATATGAGTAACCCACATCAGCGACCAACTGGAAGTACTAATGCTGGAACTGCTGACTGTTCCTAAATATTGTGTAATCTTGAGAGAATGAGAGGAAACACATTTTCTTTCAAAGGCCTCTGCAGAGGGAGACCTCTTAGTATGTGTAAGATTACATCTCTGACATCCCTCTGGGTGAGCCTCAACACTGGTTAACTTCCTTCCAGAGCAGTATGTAGTTTGATGTAGATGTTTACTTTTTTAATCAAACTGTGTGCAGTTTCTTTCATAAATTCCACTGTAGTGTCTTTTTCAGTGTGTTATATTGAATATATGTTGAGAGTTCTTTGGAAATGAAGTCCAGTCAACTTGACTTAATTATTATTTCATATTTTATTTTTCTCAATATAAAAATTGTAACCAAAATTTTATACATATTTTCAAAATAATCTTCCATAAGTCATCCTTTAGACAGATTAAATACACAGAACAATTTTTCTTTTTCATTTTTGATCTATTTTAAATAAATTTGTTCATTCACTCTGTTCTCAGCTCTTTTGCCTTTTACAGCTCAGCATTGCCATTACTGCCCAGTCATAATTTGGTATTATGTCTTAAAATGTCATTGTTTTAAGGAAAATGTTGTCATTTTTTTTTTTAGTACACAGATTTTAAAAGTAAACAAATTATTCCTTCCAACAAATTAGAAAAATGCCATTAGAAAGTAAAGGGATTGATTTGTACTATCTAATTTCTGTTTTGCCTTAACAGTTCATGGTTGTTACAATCTGAAGGGATAATAAAAATAAAAGGCTATCTGACACATAGTAAGGATAAATTGCTGTGTCATTGCCAGCTCTTTGGAGCTTTAGTGCCATGAGAAGGTTCAAATTTTCAGTTTGATAACAGCCTATATCTACAAATGAATACATCCCAGTCAATCAGACCCCAAGTTTTGGTTCATCAAATTTTAGAAATTAGGGTCTGCCATGAAGTTCAGTTTTAGATTATCCAGAAGAAGGAGTTGATCCAATCCCATAGGATGCAAGGATGTCTGTCAGCCAATTAGTAGCTGACTTTGGTCATTGTCAGTTCAATAAAATGAATAAGTGAGGGTTTGGTCCAATTCTCCAAAGGTTCACCACTAAAGTACTTCTTGCTTATAAACAATTATACCTTTTCTATGGGTAGTGAGGTATCTGTTCTCATACTTTAATTCAGCAACTTAAAGTTATTGAATGTATTTTGAGATGCTTGAAATACTAATATTACAATAATCCTTTCAAGGATTTCTGTCTTGCTTCAAATGCAGAGGATTGTCTTATTACTCTTTTGTGACTAAGCTGAACTTGCACCTTCCAAAATCTGTGGGTTTGGACCTAAAACACAGTATTAAGTTTAAATGGAGTAAATAAAAAATATTGCTATAAAATAATCTGTCCTAGTATCCTGTGAACAATGGCAATTTAAATTCTGGCTAGTAACCAATATTAAGGTTAACCACCTCCTCAGGAATTGCATTAAGCCTGAGGCTGATAGATATAACCAAAACCAACTCGAATAAAGTAATTTAAAAGGTAGAAGATGATATGCACAGATGGGATTTTCCAATTGTATCACTTTGGAGATACAGCTAGTGTTATAAAAAAAAATATCATACCATTTCATAGATGCTTTCTATAGGAACTCCCCTAAAGAACACTGGAACTGACAAGATTTTTGTTTCAATACATTTAATCAATGCTTTTTGACCTGGAGTGGGGAGAAAGGTAGAGAACCTTTCCAAACAAATCAGCATTTAATCCAACTTAATTTATACCTTTACTTTTGGGCAGTAATATGTCCAAACTACAGATAAGCAGAGAAAACATATTGATTTAGTTGCTTTTTTTGATTATTTTTTCAATCAACTTGTTTACCCTTGCCTCACACACTGTTCCACTTAAACTCCTAGCAGATCATCTGTAATTAAAATTAGCATCTAAAATGACACAGTTTAGATGCAATAATAGAAAAATTATGTTAAAAATACAAGCCTATATTTTTTTCTAGGTATATAAGTACATATACAGAAAAGTATAAAATTCTCATTGACTTTCAGTGTTCTTTTTAAGTAAGGGTGTTAATGTCAATATGAACTGGGAATTTGTATAATCAAAACCAAAATATAAAGGACATAAATATTTATGTTCCTTATTTAAATAAATGCAATTGCTTGTATAAGGTAGCAACAGAAGATGGGTCCCAGTGTACTTAGTATTCAACAAATACAGAAGAAAAACACACAGCATGTCCCCATTCCCCAGAAGCAAGGACAAGAACCCCCTCATAACTTCACAATTGTGAGTATTTACAGTTTTGTCAGCAACAGTGTTTCTTTGTTTTTAAATTCACACATGTAAGACAAAGATATTGAATATAACATTACAAGATATCCTAAAGAAAGACACACACATATTCCTCCTTGCCCTGCTAGTTGAAATCTACATGTTCCCAAAAACTTACAGTCTAGGTCTTGTTCACACTGTAGGTGATGCTTGACCCCAGGCTTCACATGATCCAGAGAACATGGTTGGAACCCACTCCAAGCCATAGCTGACATTTACCTTTAAAATAGTCTAACATTTGGTCAGCAACAGTGTGGGTTTGGGTTTTTTTTAATCATTAACACACTCAATTTACAGCTATAATATTGAAAGAACACACCAAACTATGGGAAAACTACCTTACCGTTACTATCAGCCATCTATGGGCAGAAATATATTATTCATAACATCTTGTGTGACTGCTGTTTTGTTGGTATTTCAGATAAGGTTACATTACTGTACTTGATTCAGCCTTTAAAAATCTGCTACAGAGTTGTATTTTCCCTCTATCTGAAGTAGACTCAAATATTGAGACTGCTTTACATTATAAATTGTGCAATCACTCTTTAAGCATCCTGAAATCTTTACTATACCACCCTATGAACTGTAGAGTTTGCTTTTCCTCCCCTATACATCAGGACAAGTCTTTGAATTTTTCAGTGACCGAATATATTGAGCCTGATTTGCAACTGAATTCCCCAGTTTCATGACAAATGGGGCTTCACAAAATCAATAAGATACAATTGCAACTCAAAATTGTTCTTTGCTGGCACAGTGCCATTTGGAACAGGGAGGTATAGACAGTAGACGACCTGTTTCTAGCTATGCTCACCTATGAGGCGAAACAGTATGGGTAAAGAGAGCCCCTCCGGTGCCTGTAATTGTGAACTTGAACTGAAAATGGTGTGCGTTATGTTTTACATGCTTGATTGTAAACTGCACCTGCTCAGGAACAAACAAAATTTGGTGTAGTACAATGCTATGAGAATGGCAGGCTTTGAGAAAAACAAGTGGGTTAGACCTAATCTACCCATGTATTTGAATCACTGGCCTAGCAGTTACAGCTAACTCTCTAGAACTCAAATTAAATGTCTCTCATTCAGATTCTCTTGCATGGAGCCAGAGGCTTCTTTTTAAAAAGCCATAACACACAGATTACCATTCAGCTTAATGACTAAAACAGAAATCTATCAAGTTAAATGTTGGTATGTGGAGTGTGTAATTGGAAGGTAATGTCTATAAACACTTCATTTTGACACATTGAACCTTATTATGTTAGAGATATAAAATGGAGGGGATATAGAAAAAAAAGTTAAGTACAAAAGAAAAAAAGGATGAAAGTGATAAACACAACAGAAGGATAATGAATTAGCAAATGCTCTCACTGTACTGTCTTCATAACAAGAAGAGAAGACGTTGAATTGAATGAGAGGTTCATTTTGCAGATCAAATGCTGTTAGGGATATTCAGTAACCTTTTTGCTCAATGGCGTTGAAACTGGCACTAGCAACAGACAGTACTGCACTGTGCCATTGCAGCTGGGTATGAACCCAAGTGCTAGCTTTTTGAAAACCTAACAAAGCTTCTTTTGGACTCTTTACATTTCAATTTAACTGAATTGAAGTACTGACACATTCCAGTTTATCTGCCATCCTTTCTGACAATGCAAGAGCTTTAACAATAATGGTTATTGCATTTTCCCTGGTTAGTCACTTAGAAAACATTCACATTTTCACATTTTCACTAATTTTGTTTTTTAATAAGTTCTGTATCAACCAAATACATTAGAATCAAGACCTGCTCTAAAAAACAAAACAAAACTCACAGTGGAATTCTGTGTGTACTAAATGTATAAAGAAAAAATGATGCTAGAAAATTTCTCCTCTCTCTTAGCTGTATCATACAGAATTTAATATACACAATCGAAAAACTGTTCCTCTGATATTTTTCCCAAGGTGGTAATAAAAAAATAACAAGATCTTTTTTAAATAATCTGTGGAGAAGATACACATTAAGGACGAGATTGCAACACCCTTACTCACTCTGAATAGTAATGCTCATCATAGCTTGTTCCACTGTAGTCAAAGGGATTGCCAACAAAAAAAAAAGGCAGTTCTTATGTGAGGAACTACAATCTAGATCTAGAAAGTGATAAGATTATGTGACTGAAAAAAAAAAAAATACAGATGAATACCATGGTGACATTTACTATTTTCTACAAATTGAATTATGTAAGGCTCTTTCTATAGGCAACCAAAAAATATTGTAACCAAAACAGATATTTAGAGAAAATCATATATGCCATACACTCATCAGAGACAACACTAACACTTTATTTTGTTTTGTTGCATCACAAAGGAGCACCAAAGTATAACTAATGGGGCAGGGGGAGAGCAACCCAAAACTGAGACACATGCTCTTAATCTTTAGTTACAGAAGCCTCCACATGACATCTCTTATAAGCCAACATGTCTTAATTTTAAAAATGATGATGTCTAAGGCATTGCTCAAACATGACTCCCTCTTGGACTACTCTGTGTTTGGTGCATTCCTGTTAGTAGGATGCAATAACCAGAAAGCTGATGCTGAGTACTGCCAATTCATTTCTTGCACGGCACAGAGATGTAATTCCTGACAGCAGGTGTAAATCCACAGTTCCCTGAAGTAGCTACATGGCTGGTAGCAACTAGACGTCATTATATATAACTATATATATACACATAAACTATATACAAAGCTTTTATATATATATATATATATATAAACTATACCTGGCCAAGTAGATGCTTACTTCCTCACTTACTTCACTCTGAAGAAATTGAGCTAATCCTAGCAAGAGATCAGAAAACCTTTTTTTCATAATTTTTATAATTATTTTCACCTTTTAAAATTATCTAAAGTTTTCTAACACTTTGTCAAGACATTTTGCACTGTTTGTTCATAACAATGTCATAACATTGAAATTTTCATTGAATTCCCTCTGGTTCCTTAATAACAGACTGAGAAACCCCATCTCGCAGCAAGCCCAAATGATACACACATGAATGCCCAAACTTCTACTGACAGGGACAGATTATTTTTTAGAACGTGATCTCTGTTTTACCAGCTAATCTCTGTTCCTGTAGCTTTGTTCTCAGCCATGCTGATTATAAGTCATTCAGCTGGTTATTAAAGACCCACAGGGACAGGCTCAGATCCAATCAGTTCTTGTAATGCCACATTATGTACTCAGATCAGTAGTGTTTAAAGTCCTTTCCGATGTTCATGCAACTAATGGCAGGGCTACCCCTGCTCTTAAAAGTTACCATAATGTTTCTTTAATAGACCAATGACCAAAAAACACAAGCTTTTCCAACTGTAAAGAGTAGTTTGTTTCAAAGTTAATATTCCTTTGATCCCTTCTGTACCTCACACAGAGGAGTTGAGGGGTTAATTTGCTCAAACTCATGGACTGGGAGTAGAGTGGCACACAGGGTGTTCTTGTTGACGGTATACTGGAAGCTCAGTGGAAAGAAATGCAGCATACAAGCCCTACAAATTTATGCCCTCTTTAAGAGAAGGGGCCAGCTCAACTATTCAAATCTATGTTGTCTCCTGACCATGAACTTCCTCTGATGCAAACAGTGAAAATATTTCCCAGATTTCAGAAGTGCTGAGAACTCTTTCAAAGCATAATAATTTATATTAGGATAATTTCAAATTGTGTTATAAAAATCCATCATTCTTGCAACTGTTCTCAAACTATAAGTAATATTTGTTTCCAATACAAAAGGCTTCTTGAAACAGTCACAATAATACTAGTAAAAGTCAAATCCAAAACTGTTACTTTAATCTTTTAAAGGCTTTGTCTCATACCCACCTATGCAGTGGTTTTGCAGCATGGACAAATGCACACAGTCCATTTCTGTAACATGTTCTACAAAGTTCTTCATATCTCATGTGTTTGAGAGTCTTCCTGTGCTGCCCAACCTCAACCTTATTTTTTTTTATTATTTTTGTAATGTGTATTAATGAAAAATACCTTCTCATAGATTGTTCCTTTTCCTGAAACAGTTTACACTTCAAGGATTAACTTCAGGTTAGAAAACAGTCTGTGCTCAACAGTATGATACTTCACTGAGCCACTATCAGCAGTCCTTTTTCAAAACTGTAAAAATACAATGATCTGATAGTTTGCAACCAATGCTCTTTAAAAACAAACAAACAAACAAACAAAACAACTAATCACAGCTTGTAAAAATAGTCAGAGAGTTTAAGCAGAGTTTAACTTGTTCCCCATTTTAGACCTGTTAAGCCTTTGGCAATTTGGATTCTCAGAGATTCCTAACTTTAAACCAGAATTTTGTCATTCCTTATATGGAACATATAAAAATTTCTGCTTTCCTAGACTCATTAAAGAAAGGTAGACAGCATATACTTCATCTTTTCATCAAAAAAGTGGCTTAATAAACAGTTAAGTTTAGGAGATAAGGAGGAAAAAGAAGGAAAGGAAGAAAGGCAGAATGCAAAAAAAAGTAAAGGAAGAAGGTAAAAAGGAAAAAAAGAAGAAGGAAAACCAGAAAACAAGGAGGAAACAAAGCATGAAAGAGGAAAGAAAGAAAGAAAGAAAGAAAGAAAGAAAGAAAGAAAGAAAGAAAGAAAGAAAGAAAGAAAGAAAGAAAGAAAGAAAGAAAGAAAGAAAAAGAAAGACTGTAAGAGCTGGAACCTGACACCATGAGGAAGGCAGTCATGCAAGAAGCCTGAAGGTAAGGAGGTAAGTCAAGTTACTGAATCAGAGACTTTACATAACTTTAGGGTAATTAGATTAAATTCATATTTTGTTTAATTTCTTCCTTTATGTCTTTTATAAATAAATACATTTTTCTTTTTTTTTTTTTTTTCCTTCCTTATTTCCTTAGCTTGGTTAGGTTTAAGCTATTTGAGTAATAATAAAACATTCTTCACTGAAAGGTGCAATAGAGGAATGAGTAAAAAGTACAGAGTTCATTGGCTTCCCAATACATCTCACACTGTAGCCAAAGGATGGGAGAGGTATCTCAATTGAATAACAGGGTCTAGGAGAACACCAGGTACCATGGGTATCACAAAGGGCACAAGCATCTTCCAGTGACTGTGGCAGGGACTGGAGAATCTCCAGTATGTGGTAAGATACACAGACATCCCACTGTACCTTGAAGATCCCAAAGGAGACTGTAATATGGTTTATTGTATCTGCTCAAATTTTCTTTCAAATAAGAATTTTCAGGCAGACCATGTTCTATGTTTGCTCTTTCCAATTACGACCAATTGAATGGTTTTCTTTCATAGCTATTATTGACTAGATCATTAATAAAGAAGGATCTAAAACCTTCAGTTTCTGCCCTTGTCCAGTATTTTTTAAGCGTTCCAAGATATTGTTACATATTCCTATCATTATCATTCAACTATGAGAACTTAAACAAATAATGACAGGAGGAAAGTTCTTGGCCAGCCTCTGCTCCTCCTGTTTTTGCTGCTGTAAGATTTCTTAAAAACTAATAATGTTCAGGTCTGGCCAACTCTATATTTTTAACAGCCCTTTTTGTGGACATATTTTCATCACTTACCAATTCTCAGCTCTTATGTTTCCGTTATTGCTACCTTTGTTCCACAAATTTAATTTAACATGATTTCTCTACTCACTCAAAAAGCAAAAATCATTTGCTGTCACAGGACTGTACTTCTAAGGTTTGTAGCTCAGCAAATTTCACAACTCAGAGTGACCTAAGCTTATTTTCAATCCATTTGAAGTGTAATTCTAGTTCTATGTAAATATTTAAAATTGATTCACTGCAAATTGAACCTGCTCCACCAAGGTCTCACTTTACAAAAAATAGATAAGAGCTGAAAAATCCCAATCCTGTGCAAATTCTTTGGGTCATCCAAATGTAAAACCAAGTAGCTCTTTTTCCATTAAGATCTTTGACTGTCTGATTTTTCAACTCTGTCAGTCTTTCCTGCAGCTCACATTTGCTAGCTATTTGACCCAAGTTTTCTTTGGAGAAAACCTTTTCTAAATAGCAGTTAGGTCCCTGGCCACCTATTCTATCTGCCTGTTTTACTCTGAAAGTTTTTCAGTTGTACTTTCCTGGCCAGCTAGAGAAAATTCTTACAGTGGATCAGAATTTTTGATTTTTTTTTTTTTTTTTTTTTTTTTTTTTTTTTAAGGAAAATACATTTTAAATCTCATTGGAACACCAAGTCAGACAAGATTCCTGATGAAAATGCATAATCCATCCAACGGGACAGATGAAACAAAGAAAAGAGTTTTGTTTACAAAATCTTTCCAGTCTTGCTCTCAATCGAGCAACTTTCAGTGGTTTTTTGGTTACAAAAAATGTACACACTTCATCTGAGGTCTTCATCCCTAGGAAAAGCCTCTTGACCACTGTCTTGAGTTTGGCAACTCATCTGTTCCCTCCTTAGGGACCACCCTATGTGTTTTCGTTCATTCCCCTCTTCTATAATACTGTACAGTAAAAGCTTTCCCCCCAAGTCTACCCTGTCTCGTTAAGTGGCTCTTTGGGATGGTGCTCCCTGCCACACTACCCTGGGATTTACCTTGACTCATTCTGCTCCAGCCTGGACATGGCAAACAGGCAAACTAGACTTTCTGATCACCCAGAGAAATTTCTCTGACAAAGGCCTTGACTCATTCTGCTCCAGCCTGGACATGGTAAACAGGCAAACTAGACTTTCAGAGAAAAACAGAGAAATTTCTCTGACAAAGGATGAAATGCATATCCAGTAAACAAAGCAAATGCCATTCATCATACTGTTCCAGAAAAGACTTTATTGTATCTCTTCTTGCTTTTTTTTTTCTTTTTTTTTTTTTTTTCCTTTTTGGGGAGGGAATGGTCAGATTGCCTTTAATTCCATTTGGTCTCCATTTTGATATTTCTTTAGCTTCTTTTGCCCATTTTAGATTTCCCCAGACATTTTCCCTGAATCACTCATCCATTCTG
>NW_010315066.1:0-5944 GCF_000700745.2 Antrostomus carolinensis | reverse complement strand
GTTCAGCAGAACTTGCTTCCAGGTCTATTTTTTTAAAAGAAGTTGAATCAGTGACACTTTTGTTATCCCTTCTGTGAGCTGTACAGGTAGAAAAAAAATCACAAAACATAAACTGTTTCCATTCAGAAAAGAAGCTGATGGCAGAATCAGTCACTTCTTTGGTCTAATCCTATTTTTTTCTTACAAAAGATGTACAAAGTCTTCCTCCCTAAAGTTGGAAAGTTGGAACTGTTAAAATTCAACATAAACACCCACACTCTTTAGGTCTTCCTCAATGGCACAATCATTATCAGGGGGTTTATGTCATGATTTGTTACTTCCTTCATTTATGCTGCTGGGGATTTTCTCTCTCTAAGGGTGCAATTCAGTAACAGATATGAGCCAGTTGCTGCTACAGCCAGGCTGTGGACATTCGGCCTTTCTCCTTGGCTTCTGCCTGCATACCTAATTGTGAAGCTCACATCCCTCTTTTACCATCTCTCTGGCTCTTCCTGGAAGTGCCCTTTTGGCTGATTTCTGCCTCTGAAAGAGCTGAAAACTACTCTCGTCTTTATTGTCTTATTTTTCTGTTAATTTATCAAACAGTCCATTCAGCATGTCTCATAAGTGCCAGAGTAGGTGTAAAGGGGGACTGCAGGGATGGGGGTAGGAGCAGTAAAAATATTCCATTTTGGTAGCAATTGGATATTACATTAGCCATTTTGTTGATCTGTATCTGTACATATGCAGCTTTTCACTAGAACAATATTCACAATCTCTATACCTACTTTATTTAGGTTTCTGTGAGATACCCTCACATTTGTGTCCATGCTGGGTGCTGACATGCAAGTATGTTTGAGCTGTGGGCTCCTTTGTTTTATTATGGGGAGGTAATTATGAGGACTCTTAAAAGGCCCTTAAAATTAAAACTCTTTTAAATGAAGGGCAAAGGTTTCACTCACACATTCAGTCCATGTTAACATATCAAAAATTTGCTGTGCTCCGACAGATGAGGCCAATAGTAGGTATATGTTGCAAATCTTTGTTGATAACAACCCACCACCACCACCACCACCAAAGGTATTAAAAAGATTAAAATAGTATCCCCCTCAAAAAAGCACAGAAATAAATATGCAATGCCAAAAAAATGGACAACAGTGAAGACACAAAGTGGTATTTGGTGGCAGTGTAAAGGATGATTTGTCAAATTCTTTACTTGGCCACAATATGAGATATAGCGCCTCTCCCATTTACTTCCACTGGGAATATTTTATCTCTGACCATGTTTTATAACCTGTTCTGGTTTTGGATATGGTCCCTTGTCTTTTATTCATTTTTGGACTATATTACTCCCTCCTTGTTGTTATTTTCTTTGAATGTTATTGTTTTTCTTCTTCTGCCAGCTTTAGCTCTTGCTTGATGCTAAAATTTCACTGTTTGGTTCTTTCTACTTAGCAATAAAATACAGCATTTAGCTACTGTGTTTGTGCCAGACATAGGTGGAGAAAGCTAGATGCAGGCTGCCTTTTTGTTCTCTGAACTCCTGACAAGCCAAGGGTTCAAACTGTATGCTTTTGAGCTGTGTGGTGTTATGCCATTATGTATAAAACAATACACAAATAGAATTTTGGCACAGAATTTCATCCATTGCTTATACTGTGTCTGGTTCTTCTAAATTTTTTACTGATTTCCCTTGTCATGAACAGGATAACACTATAAAAATAAAGCAGATCTCAATAACTAGAGAGCCAAAATTTGTCACGGGATTTTGTTGTTGTTGTTTTACATTCTGTATTTTGTTTTCCTCATTCTTTGCCTCTTAAAAGCAGGTAGAACAGGTGGACTCATTGCTAGCACTGCTTTCTTCTCCTTTAATAGGTGATATCTTTAATGACATAGATGTAGCAACTGAGACACCATGTTAGGAACACAGTCAAACACGGAAGGAATAAAAATTCCCTATACACAAAGAAGAGAAACAGGCAGATTTAAAGGATGATTCAACCCATTTATAATCACTCTTGTCTTGAGAGATATTTATTTCTCTTAATTGAATATTCATGGAGATTTGAACAATTACACTCTCAATTAGGCACTTATTTTAAAGTTAGCTGGGTCAATCCATATTTAAGCAGTGTTAGAGACAAAATGCATCTTTACCTGCTTCTTTGTTAGTCAAAGTAATTTTTTTTTTTTACAATTATGTGTTCAAATCTTCTCCAATGATGGTCTGTTTTGTAAATAAAATAACTTCTTTACTGTCTTCTAAAAGAAAAATCCATTCTCAGCATATGGAAGATTAAGTTTCCTTCATAATAGTCGCATGTCAGGTAGTTTCTGTTCCATATCAGGAGCATGCCATTCCATTTTCTGTTAATTTAATTAGTTTCCATGATGTACAGAGTTTTAGCAATTCTGAATTTGTTTGCAGTTTTACAGATTGATTGATACTTACATATTTGGCAGAATATTTTGGCAGAATATTATCCAAGTAACATACTCAGCTATTTGGAACACTATTCATGTAGCACTAACTTGAAAAATTTTCCATCCAATCCATCTGTGGATTTCAAAGTATTTCCTAAATATTAGTTAATTATGTCTCTTTTTTACCTCTGTGAAAATTATTCCCATTTTACAGCTGAGGAAACTCAGGCACAGATCGTTACAAAAAACTTACAGAAACATATTCAAGTATTCTGACTATTAAAATATGTGACTTAGAAATAACGGAATTTTATTTTTTCCCCTCCATTAAGCAAGAAAGCAGCAACTGATAGCAAATCATTGAAAATAAATTGAAGTATTCCAATACATTTTATTTACTGTCTCTGTCTGATGTTAGAATAATTTGTATCTTATTATCTGGCTCTTACTACTGGAAATAGAACCCCTTGGCAAATGGTGTCTTAAAAAATATCTGAAGTTATAACATTTTCCATCACTCCTTCTAGGCAGTCCTAATGATCTGTCATATAATTACCCTAGAAAAGTAAGAGTTCAGTACTAATCAATATCAGTAGACAGATGGAAGTCCAAATGGGAAAACAGAGGAAGAGGTTGCCGTCTGACCCACTGGGTTTGTTTTTTTCTTTAAATTAGAAATACATTGTCAGAATGTTTGACTGATTTATCTTCCTTTTAAATGTGCAAAAGGATGTTATTCTGAAAGTTTTAACACTTTTGGTTTTTTTCAACAGGGAGTTTTAGTACATGTTGAGAAGGTTATGTGAGACTTTGAACTATGCTGGTGTAGACTAAGGATTACTTAAATCTTAGACTACTTTAATCTAAATGAAATTGACTTTGCTAATGAGAAGGTCATCCTTCCCTCGCTCCAATTGTCTTCCTTGTGCATACAAAAAGATTCAGGATTCGAGACAGCTCTGGGAATTGACAGTATGGGGCAAACAACAAACTCTTTCTATGCGGTGCCAGGTCTCTTCCAGAGTAGCTCCCTGATTTGGTAATGCTCTTGCTAACACCAGTACCAGCAAAAGCAAAGTGGTGGAAATTGTGGTGAAGGCAGGGGAGGACAGACAGTACTTTTGGAGGAGAAAGGCTAACTATCATCTTCTCATTAAATACCTTAATGAAGAAAGCATTCACAATTCAGTCTAATCCTTGCACAAAGCAAACTTTAGATTTAAGCATCCAGAGTACAGGTATTCAGCATAAATTGGGCCATATGATACCCTATCTGCTTCCCTGGGTGGGGATAACTGTGCATAATCCTATCACTCAGAAACTGGTATCATATGGAACAGCTCAGCTGTGAACATTGTTGCTCCAGACTTGGGATTTCATAAAGACTCTGGTCAAATGCCAAAGGCAAGTTAGTCACCTTCTAAGTTCAGTGACTAAGTCAAATGCGCCTATACAAAAAGTACAGAAGGAAAGACCATTTCCAATCTGGTATTGCAGAAAGCTGTCTAGAATTTTAAGCATTGATTTGAATACATGGATGAATATTGGTACAGGTCATAAATCTAACAGCAGCCACTTTCTTGATGATGATGTTCATTGTGGAGCGTCTACTCCTCAAAAGCTATATGGAATTTTGCTAATTCCTGTGATTTCAGCTGTATCCTAGTATTGCACATAATGCTCTGGCATCCATCATTCTTTCTTTCTTTCTTTTTTAATGAGTCAAGGATGTTCCATACTTTATAGAAACTGCAACAAGTTCCTAAATATGTAAAGATACTAAATGAGATCTCTAAAAATATAGATAAGACATTGCAAATTTCAAGAATTATGCATTCCCTGTTATGTCAGAGGTGACACAAGAAAAAACAGTTCTTGAAAAGGAATCTACAGGATGAAATTATCGAAAAGGGTTTTTTCAAGGGGAAAAAAGATAAGTTTCTCAGTGAATAACTGTATGATAACTCTTCTAGCATTAACAAAAAGCACTGGATTTCATAAGGAATGGTTCATAGAAGTAGTTTCCCATCTGAATATGGAGTAAAGAACCAATTCTTTCATGAATTAATTGAATTTTGTACAACATTTTGCAGCAATGTAATATCACTGTCATTATCTTCCTTGCCCTTTATCTCATTTACTGCCCCTCTTCAAAACAAGTGCTGAGTAGATACTGCTGTTTTACAGCATTTTACATTCAAATTTAACACAAATGGAAATAAGTTTAAAAGCTTCAAGGCAGTGGAGTATTATTTCTACAGCATCTAAGGATCTGTCTTCATTAGATAAATTTGCATATGAAAATATCTAACAAACTCAGTTACCTTAGTGCAAACCCCAATTTATAACAGGCTAGTAAATATATATTACGAACTACTACTATTCCAAGTAAAATAGGGTGGCTTTATATAATGTAGGTGACTTTGCAAGCCCAAAATTTGCAAAACCAATTTAATTTGCTGCAACTCTGCTGTAGCTTCAGTTGTAATAAAAGTCTTAGTATGTATAGATCTTAAAGCTTTTTTTGACAATGCATACCAAGTCATCCTAGGGTTGTTCAGAGCAGACATCAAGTGAGATTCACTTTACCTAACTTTATTGCCTAAAACTAGTCAATAGAGAGAAATGATCACTTTCCGGTCAAATCTGTCCTAAATACCAAATGAAATTAGTTACTTGGGATGAAATTAGTTACTTTTTGGATCTTCCTGTTTTTTTCATAGTAACAATCAAAGAAGTTTCAACAGTGGATGACTGCTCCTTAGAAATCTAGTTTAGCCAGATGAATTCCAACAACTACTCCTATGCAGCCACCCCTGATTTATAGTTAAATTCTAAATAGCATATATTTTTATAATTACTGATTAACACTTTGGTATAATAATTCCCTGATCTAATCTCTCTAAGCAATATAAGTGCCAAAGATGGTGACGGCAAAGACAGATTGATGCTTTTGTTACACAGTTTACTAATTTCAGAGACAGAGAAAGGTGACAAGGTCTCAGTACTGATAGGAGAAGCGTGAGACTTGCAAGTTGGCCTACAGGTCTGTTCTAGCAGCTGGAGATCACAGCAGGTTTGCCAGTATGTTCCCCTTAGGCTATGAAGAAAGAAAAGCTGTGTAGTAAGAGCTGCACCACACCTGGGTATTTGTACCACCGTAAGTCCTGAAGAAAGCAATCTCTTGAGTCACAGAAGGAAGAAATGAGAGAATGGGAAGAACAGGTATCCCGTACGTGTCTCTATTGTAGACCAGAGGTTAAACATTTCCTTTATCCTAGCCCTTTTTACCCTCAAACTTGCTCTCCAATAAATTTATACCATGAGAAATATTGTCCAGATGTATGCTACAGCACAGAAGTCGTGTATGACACATCTGTAGTATTACAGCCTTGTTGGTTCATATGAAGGGCTTCATTGCTCTGCCTTAAATGTGCATCTTTCTTCACTATCAAGGGCAAGATTTTATTAAGGGGTACTTTCATGTTTACTTCCTACTAGCAGCAGCAAGAGAATCACAGAATCACAGAATGTTGGG
>NW_010315065.1:0-3403 GCF_000700745.2 Antrostomus carolinensis | reverse complement strand
ATCTGCTCCATGGTCTTGCCTGGCACTGAGGCAATCTTAATCTTGACTTTACAGACAGACAAACTGAAGCATAGAATAGAAAAAAAATATGGTTCAGGTCGCCTAGAGAAACAGTGTCAGAACATGGCATACAACACTTCTATATTATGTCTTTACTTACTGGTGTCTACTATATTACTCTACTAATAAGAACATTTCTGTCCTCTGCTCACAAATTAGGTACCATAATTTGACTGTTCCCACCATGGGCTGTATGGCAGAATACATCTCTGAGCTTAGATGTGACAAGTGTAGTTCTGAAACTACAAATTGTAGTTAATGAACACTATATTTTCCTCTGCATGGGAAGTGTTTAAAGGCAGTATTATTAATAGTCTATATGAGTTTATTTGAAAGTCAAAGTGTATGTTTGAATCTACACTCAAAATGGATGGGTAGAAGAGAGCTGGTATAGGAACATGTGTGACTATGAAGTGTCTCTTCAGTATTCTGGAAGACTGTGAGACATTGATAGGTTGCCTTTGAAGTCTGAAAGCTAAAACCAAAACCACGCTCTGTAATCTTCACTGGAACTATTATTGAACTTTTTCATGGAATTTTATAGATTAGTAGGAAGAATAAGACTTCTGGTCTAATTAATTTCTGACTTTGTTGTATCTTTCATTGCTAAGCCACAGAGTAGTGGCACCATCATTTTATATGAAGACTATGCTTTTGTTTTGCAAACACCTATTTTGTTCAATATTTGGTAGAAAGAAGCAAGCACGATGTGAAGACTAATTAAATGAACTAACTTTCTTTCTTTCACTAGTCAGTTTTAACTTCTGGTTATCAAACACTTACCTAAAATAAGTTAAAGTGAACTTTTCTCTATCACCTGAAGAAAATTAGCCATGTAACGACAGCTGAAAACCAAAACAAATTATTAAATTGTTCTGAGTGGGCAGGTTTCCTGAAAGATGGGATAGGAAAAGTATGGTAATAGGCCATCGGAGAGGCTGGGGAACCTCCACCACTGGAGTTCTGAAAAACAAACTTTTGTTTATATTTAACGTAAGAATTGTCATTCTTGCCTTCAGACTTGCAGATAGCCCAGGTGACCTCTTGAGTTTCCTTCTAGCCCTTTTGTTCTACAATCCTAAGGGCTCTACAGGACCTCACCTTTCTCTTACTAAAGCCAACTGCCCTAGCCCATCCCAAGAGCTGTGAGAGGCTACCCCTGCCTTGCTGCTGGCTGCAGACACCACTTGTCATACCGCTGACAGGCACAGTGGTCCCTTGTCATGACAATTGCTTGTACCACCCCAGGATGGACAATATATGCTGCCTGCACCATGCTATGAAGCAGTGCATGCTCTCCTGTGGCTTGTGTAGCTTTGACAACATGGCCATGCACTGAGGCTGAGCACATATCCACCAAGATACACCAACCTAAGTGATTCTTCTGCCTTCTTCAGATGTTTTTAAAATCCTACTGTCTGTGTTCTGAAACTCTAAAATCTCATGACAGAATAAGGACAAATGTCAGAAACGGTTACAAGACATTTTTTCAAACTTAACATATAATTAAATTTGCAAGTAACTAAAGTGTTGGCCAATAATTTGTATTGCTTATCTGATGAGTTAAGAGGTTGTATATAAACAATGTTACTTATTTACTCTGAGAGATATATGAAATTTCTTCTTACTTGTATTCAGAATTGTCCTTCAAATGACCTTACATATAATCACAGGGACTTGTCATTAGTGACACCTTAATCTCTCAATTATTTTAACTGTGATAAGCTTCTGTATTGTAAATCTCTTGAAATACTTAATATTGTATTATTCAATTGCACTTAAATAATAAAATGGTCTACTTTAACCTCAATAATCAAAGAAGTTAAAAGTTAAAATTGAGAATGAAAAGTGTGAAAGAATATGAAAAAACAATTTGTGCAAGGCAAAAAATCTGCTTGCATTTTCATTTTCTTCCAGAAATACTTTATTTCATTTTGGTTTTAAATCAGACAGGAGGCAAAATTGCAAACCTAGGCATCTGAAATACACTGAAAAATATATGTGCATATATTTAAATAAATAATACTAGCACTGAAATATGGCTACATTCATGCAAAGTAAGTTTTAAGACACACAGTGCTTCCAGTTTGCATTAAATAGTGTCTGTGTTGTCTGAATAACATTTTTGCACATACACATCTAATAATAGACTAGGAGCATGGCCTCAAAACCAGGTACTCACAGCACTCCCAAGCCCTAGTGCTCCCCTGAGAGAGTGAAACAGCTCTAGTCCTAAAGCTGGTTTGGTTAAGTTCGCTCTGGAGTGGACTTGGTAAGTCCAGATGGATTTTGTGCATAAAAATGGCCTGATTTACACTCCTACCTTGTAAAGGAATTCAAGCCTTTCAGTAGAGAGTAAAGGAGTGTGTTCGATTATCTTTCAGCTGTGAGCATTTCCACAGCACTTGGTTCAGAACTGCTTCTTCACAACACCCTAACATTACCACAGGGTATTGGTACATACCCTTCTGATGTGCCTTACAGAGTCACCAAACTCCTGTCAACTCATGACCCAGGTCCCAAGTGTATGGAAAGAAGTGAATGAGGAGCCAAAATTCTTGCTATAATTTTGGTCTATCCGCAATGGAGTACATGGGATCTGAAGATTTGTTAGTTCAGAAAGCAGGAACAAAGAAAGGCCAGACTATTGGGCTAATACTAATCTGAAAGAGTTTAAAATAAAATAAAATTCTCAAAGATCCAGAGAAAAAGAAGCACTGGCATGATAAAATTTAAAAGCCCTAAGAAAGAAAGCAGAGAAGGGAAGAAAAGAACTCAGCATGGCAGAGACTTGTCCCACACCAAAGTGCAGCAGAAGTAAATTTTTCCCTACCTGGGTGACACCATTGACAGCACAGATTTCGCGAGAAACTCCACTGAGGGTGATGAGCATACTGCTAGTTTACCTAACAAGAATTTAGTTGCAGTTCGTCCCTATATGTAGTAAGAATAAGTAATTGTTGTAAACTGACAACCACCCTTTCAAGTCTCTGATCCTAATAAAAGATATTCACCTATAAAAGACCCATATGTTTGAGGACTGTAAATTGGTGCTTTTTTTGAGAGAGAGAGGTTCATTAGGTATAATTTACAGTTCTGAGCTTCACGAGGCTCATTATCTAGATCTTATTATCAATGTAACTATCTTGGCTGTATAGTTACCTTTTTTTCTTAATTTTTTTTTTCTTTATTTCATTTGGCTACCTGGAAAAAGCTTTTCTAAGATCTGATTTTAAAGAAAGTAATGTTTTCTACATATTGTTTAATAAATGTTAAGTACCTGATTGGCCTCACAGACACGTCAGGATGGCCCCCATGAGTGGAGTGTTGGAATGGAAGGATA
>NW_010315064.1:0-224 GCF_000700745.2 Antrostomus carolinensis | reverse complement strand
AGAGGCTGTAGCCAGGCTGGAGCGGGACAAGAACAACCTCCCAGCTGCCACCTCCCAGGCTGTGCTGGTGCTCCCTGCTTAGGCCAGGCTCCTTCCCAGCGGGCAGCCACCCCCCTTGGGATGCAGAGAGCTGCTGCCAACACCTCCGAGCAGGCAGGCAGCAGCAGGTTGAGCTCTGGCTCCTGCTGCAAGGATGTTGGGGGTTGTTTGCAGGCACCGGGGAC
>NW_010315063.1:26462-26787 GCF_000700745.2 Antrostomus carolinensis | reverse complement strand
CCAGCCGGGGGGGCTGGTGCACCCATCCACGCATAGCCCTTGCGGGTGGGGACTGGCAGAGCTGCGCTTTCAGAGAGAGAAAACTTGGTGCTTGCGGTGAGCAGCACCGCGCGGCCGTGCGTCTGGCCGTCCGAGTCACCGGCTGCCCTCCCCGTCCCCGCGCCGGGAGGGGCTCAGCCCCATTTTAGGGAGCCAGGGATGTCCCGCACTTCAGGAACGGATTCTTCCCTTTCCCTCCCATCCTCTCTCCAAACCCCATCCTTTCCCTGACCCCTTTAGTGAGAACTGCTGGGCAAAGCACCTCCGGCACTGGGGTGATTTTCAA
>NW_010315063.1:0-26437 GCF_000700745.2 Antrostomus carolinensis | reverse complement strand
AAAAAATCAGAGAAAGGACAGGTCTGCTTGTTAAAGTTTGTCCTCCCCACCTTCAGCTCTGCAGACCCTGTGTGGGACATCAGTTAAACGTGTCAGACCTCAGTGAGCACTACTGCTCTGGCTGCTCCTCCATCCGAAACTCCCACCGATTTTACCTGCAACACTTGTCAGTTGCAATTTTCCTACAGTTTCAGGCACAGCTCCTGGCAGCTGCATTATTTTTTCCTGTGCCTGTTTTCCCCCTCCCCACTTCACAAAACCATTTAAAACCCCCCTCCATGGCTGCCTGCTGTTGGCAGCAGCATAGAGGGCCTCCTGCTACCCCTCTCGCAGCCCTCAGCCCCTGTGGCTGGAGGTGACCCACTACCGGGACCCCCCCCCCCTTGTCCAGAACTCTTGCGGAGATGCCCCGGGGGGGGGGGACACTGCTCATCTGCAGCAGAGCCCCCGCTGCCTGTGCCCACCAGCCCAGGCATTTCAAGGCACCTGAGGTAGAGCTGCGCTGCACCCCCCAGTGCTGAGCATCTGCTGAGCTCAACTTTTACTTCATCAGAGTCTTCTTCAAAAGGTTGACAGTTATACTTGTATTTTATTTTATTATTTTATTTTATTTTTAAATTTCTTTCCTGTAGAGAGTTTTCTGTCCCTTTTGGAGTACATCCCCTCCTTTTTGAGAGTCACACTCCAGGAAGAAGCTGATGAAAAATCCACCCTCCCTGGACTTAGAGGTGCCTTTTGTTGTTGGGACAGGTGGCATCACCCCAGTGGATGTGGATCAGGGAAGGGGACCCCAGTCAGCCCTGCAGGGAAACAGCCCCGGTGTTAACCTGCATCCTGGCAAACCAAGGACCCCACAGCACCCCCGGCTCCATGCAGGTGAGACCCCTCGGGAGGTGGAGATGGAGACCTGCCGGGAGAAGTGGTGAGTGGTGTTCCTGCTTCTCTTCGAGGGGAGGACAGGCTGCTCCTGGTGCCCTGGGGATAATTCCCTGCAAGCTGCAGGAACAGAGAGGAGGTTTGGGATCTCTGGTAGCAAACCAGACAGAAATAAGGTGAAGGGATGAGCAGGGCTGGCCCTGTGCACATGAGCCTGGCAAGTGTCACTCGGGTTTTCAGCACCTGGCACAAACGAGGTGCGAGGTGGTCTGTAAGGACTCGAGCGAGGGGCATGGTTCCAGCACTGAGACATTAAACTGAGGACCTTGTGCACATGGAGTGAAATAGAATGGGTATTCCCAGCAGCAGAGCAGCCCAGGAAGGGTGAACCAGTAGAAAAATGACCCTGCACACAGCAGCTATGGCCAAACTCCTGTTAGAGAAGCTGGGACGAGGAGCAATGTGGGGTGTTTCACCAGTGATGAGGCTGAGATGGGCTCTCGAGGTCTGTGGGCTTCCTTTGGGCCTCAGCAGGGACTGACTCGGTCTTCTGCCCACTGGCTTCTCCAGAGACCTGGGGGACACCCCTCACCCCAATTCCCTGGGGACACAGGCTGCTCCTCCCTACATCCCCTTACAAAGCCAAAGGGGAAGCACAGCCTGCAGGGGAGCTGAAAGAAATGCAGCCAAAAAAATTCCTCATGTTTATTCGGCACTGAAAACACCCCAGAATTTTTCCCACATCAGTAGCATGATTTTTTTTTTTTTTTAATAAAACACATAACATTGCAATGAAGACTTTAATATTCTGAAACCAAGCATCATAATTTTCCTGAAAACAGAGCCCTTTGGCAGGGTCAGTATCAAATGTTTGGTCCCTGATGAAATGAAGCATCGAGGTGATTTTTCCCTTTGCTGTTTTACTCTAGCAGAAACCCAGCACACGCCTTTGTTCCAGTTCAACTTCAGTGACTGGATTTTCTGGCGGGGAGAAGATGTTTAATTTCACTAGAATGTGCTGGACTGTCAGTAAATAAAATCCTCTTGATACGGCAAATGTTTCACCAAAAAAAAAAAAAATCCCTTAAAATCATCCTCTTTTACAGACTGTACATTTTTCTAACTTAATCAGTCATTACCTGGAAGTGCCATGCAAAAAATGGACTGTGTCCTTTCATAGCCTGGGAAGATCAAGCTGCAGTAGTTTCAAAGCAAAGTAGTTTCAAAAGATTTTTTTTTTTTAAAAAGACATAACAAATGCAATAAAGCTGACAGTGATAGGAAAGAATCTACCGAGAAGTCAAAACTATTAGGTTTTAATTTTTTTGAATTATTTTCCTGGCTTCTTGATTACACACCTTCGACAGAAGGTCACCTTTATTTAAAGCTGGGAGACTGCAGGTGTTATTTCAGAGATCAGTTTGTCTTTCTGATAATAATGACATACTTTGGTCATACGGGTGCTCATTTCCACACATAAGTTGTTCTTGTTGTTTGAGACCGTGCCTATTACAGTACAGATACTGACCTTGGCAAGACACAATTGACATATAGATAGAGGCTGATTTTTTTTTTTTTTTTTGGCATTTTTCAATAATCCAGTATAAATGCTAATTTACTTATGTGGCAGCTTGCCTAAAAGCAATAGTTTCTTCTAAATAATCAGCGATAGTCGTCATTGCCCAGTTACAGTGTTGTGATCACAGTTGATGGCAGTTTGCCTTGATTCAGCTCTTACCAATAATTTGCAGAGATTAAAAGGGTCTTGGAAATGGAGGCTTAAAGAATTGCTTTCTAAAGATGTTGTTAGATTGAAAAAGGAACCTGGGGTTTCCAGTGCACTCTAAAATCATTTCCACATAAACCCCAGATTTAGTAGTTTTAAGTGTCACTAAATGGCCTGTTCACAGGGAAAGAAAGATATTTATGCAGCATAAAGAGATCTCTGCTCCTGCTGCAGATGTTGGTCTTGCTGCCTGCGCCTGAGTGGGTGTGTGTCTCCTTTTCCAAGGGAAATCAAGCACTTAAAATGTAATTGTGGGCAGGAATTAATGGCCAGGGTGTTTGCTCAGGGGGGTCAGGGCTGGCTGGCAGGAACGTCTGGCAGTGCCACCGCAGGGGGCACAGCCACTGCAGGAGATGTTGTCACAGATTTGGGGGTTTTGCTTATACTACAGTCAATTACACTTTTATGGGGCCTGTGTGTTATTCTCACTGCCCCCATGAGACTGACATCCACCCACCTTTAGGGTTCCCCTCAAGCCGCCTCTCTTTACACAGTGACAATTACTATCAGACAGTTACCGTTCATGATATTTTTCCCTGTGACTGTAGATTTTCCTTATGATATTTTTGGGGCAAAAAACCCACTAAACATATTGGACTTATCAAATCCTTCCCTGAAAGTCTGGCTTGCTAGATGGATTTTTTCCCTTGGAGATTCTTCTTCCTGAGGAGCCTTCCTCACCCTTTTCCCAGCCCCTGCAGCAGGCAGGGTGTCTGCAGTGCCTCACAGATGCTGCGTGTTGGGCTGAAATCACCTCCTGAGCCATTGACAATCCATCCCATCACCTGCTGCTCCCGGGATATGCAGCCTTGCAGAGCGAGGACATGTTTACCTGACTGTCTATGCCTGCCCCATCCTCACTTATCCTATCACCTGGGTAGGTGCTGGCTGTGCCTCCTCTTCAAGAGAGCCTGTGAGGATTCATCCCTCCTCTGCCCTTGGTGCCCAGGCACACAGATCTGCATTTGGCTGCGCTAAACCCACAGTGTGCAACCACAGGTGGGTGTTGCACGCCTCCAGTGACCTCTTGGAAGTAAACTCTTCCTGTAGCCATTTACCATGCTACTAATTTGGAGGGTGGCTGAAAATACTAGTGGTCCTTTCCGATTTTCTTCCAAACCACTGGAGAAGATGCTGAGCAGCACAAGACCCTTCTAGAAACAGCCTGTGGGTTGGCAGTAGGTGCAGCTATCACCTGAGATCAATTGCCAGTCCCATTAACGCAGGTGACATTGATTTCATCTGGCAGTGATGCTGTATTCAGTGAATCCCTTGGGCCTGGGTTAGATTATATCAGCAGTTACCTCTGCTAAGCATGTTTTTCTCTCATTGAAATAATGACAAGATTGTTCACCCTGATGCATTTTGCACATTAATGGGCACCAATTCTGCTGCCATCTCCTGATTCCTGCCTTTCTTGCGAGTTGCTCATGCCCTGCCATGGAGCAGCAATGAGCTGGCAGCCTGCAGGGATGAGGCACCATGGCTGGCTGCTTGCAGCTCACACAGATGTGGGCTGTTATTAGCAGCCTTGATTGACTCCTGCATGGAGCCATGTGAGTTTATTAAGGCCCATGGATAGGTGAGGTGGTCCCTGGGAGCTGCTGTGAGCTCTGACCCCTTCTTGCTTTGACTGGAGCAGGGTTTGGGTAGCAGCTTCTGCTATGGTGGGAATACAAGACAGTTTTCCTTCTACCTGTGGAAGGGGCTGTTTCCAGCTACAGAGATCTCAGGTAAATATCTTGTGTCCTCAGATCTCACTGGGAAAAGTTTCTGGCAAGAGAAACATGGTGCTATGAAGAGAGCTGTCTGCTCAGGTGCAGGGAACATTGGTCTTCCTGGTTAAGTGAAATATCCAAGAGCTGCTTTTAACATTTTCCTAATTATTGACACAGTAAAAAATATTCCAGTGCTGTGTGACAGTGGCAACTCATCCAGCTTTTCCTCAAATAACAGAATGTAAATATTTATTTGGCATCCCAGCCTTTTCTGCAAGGTTCACTGAACCCTGTGCCGTTTCTGGCTAGCTACGGGCTCGTGCCGCTGTTGGCTCCTTTGTGCTGTGCTGCAGCCTCCTGGCCAACTTCCCCTTCTCCCTTTGTTGATGTAGTGTTCTTTTATTTCATATTGTTTTCCCTTCCTTTTTCATTAGTCAGGTTGAATAATAAGGCTGGCTTTGCTCAGCACTGCAGTGTGTGGGGTCGATGATTTCTCTGCAAGGGATCCCTGGTAAAACCTGGGCTCCTGAGCTGCTGCTCAGGTTATTTTCTGTCACTGCTTAAAATTTCCTCCTGGTGCACGTTGCTCATAATTGCTTCTAGCTTTGGAAGAGGAGTCCTTTCACATGGGACATGCATGTTTGTCTACACATGGTGGCTGGCCTGGGCTGTGCCAGAGGGATTATCACACTTCTTCGTGCTCCTTGGCAGCTTGATGAGATGTGTGCACAGGATGCTGAGGCTCTGTTATATGTCTGTAGCACTGGGGTGAATTTTAATAATGCCTCTCCTGTCCTGTTCTGTCATCCAGGAGAGACCTTTCTGCTGATGTGGAGGCTACCCAAATCCATGTGGCTTTTTCCTTCTGTTGAACAAGGCTCAGTGTTTCCCTTAAGCCCCCTTACTTATTTAACACTAATTATTTTGTCTCCCTGTATCCATCCTCTCCTGTGCCCAGGCCAGGAGAGGGTTGAGCTCTTTATCAGGTCTGACATCATTTGCAAAATTCTGACCCCCAGTTTGTACGGGTGTTTGCTGTAGCTGCTGAGCCCTCGTCTACAAGGAGGGTTTCATGGCTGTGTGTTGCTTTATCTTCAGGAGGCCAAACTCTTTTGGACAGTGGGAAGGCCCTCAGACACTGGTCAGTATGCACATTTAGGAGTCCATGTTGCAAACAGTTTAATTAGCAAACTACAGAATGTTTTGCATTATCAGGGAGGATTAGAGGGTCAGTGGCTGCCTGTATCCAGCCTGGATAGGATGTTGAGAAGTTAGAGTCTTCAGACACAGAGCTGGCTCTATGCAAAGCCCCAGATAAGCATTTAGCAACATAGGGGTTTTCTTTGGAAGGGAAAAAAAATAACAAAAATCCTCCATACTTATTTGGTGACATTTCCTGATTTCTTTTGTTGGCATCCTTATGTCAGCTTGTGGTCAAGGTGACTCTTTGGGTTAGATTTGGATACTGTGTAAGGAAATCACAAAGTAGAGAGATTTCCTGAAGGATCCTCTCCCTAACCTTTGAAGTCAGAATAATATTCCCTGTACAATTAGAAGTTACTTGGAGCCCTGGCTTTGGGAGGCTGAGCAGAGTGAGGTGGCAACTAGAGAGAGGGGTGAGAAAACAAATCTGAATGGAGAGGTTGAGCCTGGGTGGGAGAGCTTTAGAGCAAAAGTTTCTATGCAAGCCCTAAGGAGTAGGAGCATGTCTGATGGGCAGTGTGGGTGCAAGACCTGGCACAGGCTAGGGCCTGGGCAAATGGGTTGTTTCCCAGTGATGTGGAGAGTGGGGGAAGCTGTTCCATGGGGCTCTGTTCATCAGCTGTGCAGGTGTGGGTGTTGGTGTTAAATGGCACTCAGCTGGGCTTTAAGGATGCTTATTCCCACCCCTGCTAATTGTTTACAAAGGGAGGGCTCCCCTTGTCTGGTTTGAAGTGAAGAGGAGTGGAGGAGCAGCTCCTGTTCGGAGAGGAGGACGTGGCCATTTCTATGAGGCAGCGTGGGTGTGTGAGGTGAGGCTGCCTTGCCACTGACAATGGGGATTTGTCTGTTTTGAGAGATGAGGGTTATAACAGGGTCAGCAGTGACTACCAGAAGCAGTGGGTAAAAGAGTAGAAATACTGTTCTCTCTCTTCCCTCCCTCAGTGGATGTTGATCTTGGATGGGGAGGATGTGGTGGGGTTTGCATGCAGTAGAGCAGTACCCCCCATGGCAGCTTTGGGGCTTGTTCCTCTGTACCCTCGTGTGGAAGGAGCCATGGACCAGATGTGGCAGAGCTTTCTCACTGTGATAGACCTGCAGGAGCTGTGATGTGACAGCCAGCTCTGCTGCTGGATCACCTCAAGTCAGGACATTGCAAAGGACACCTGAGCTTGTGGGTGGTGTGCTGGTCCCCCAGTCAGCTTTTCCCAGTCAGCTACCTGTGGCTTCGGTGTGTAGGTCCCTAGGGTCGCTGGTGTTGGGCAATTACCTGCAATGAGAGGACTGGAATATTCAGAATAAAAGAACAAATATTCTCAAGAAATCAGAAGGGGATAATGAAGCCACCAGAAAGAGAGTTTTCTAAAGAAGAAATAATATCTGAGCTTTTTCTTTTAATTAAATTACACTGAGGGAAGTCAATGCATGTAAGGTGACTTACAATAGCTTAAGTTTGCTATCAGGATTCAAGAGGCAATGCTTAAAATTAATTAACTGATCTGAGATTGGGTCCAAATGCTGTGACACAGGGAAAGCAGAGCTGGGCTGGCATGGGATGAGGTGGCTGGTGGTGGGGTGCAAGGTGGTCTTTGACTGGGAGAGGGAGTCTCTGTGCCCTGGATGCCTCATTTCTCTGCCCTTTTGTGCAGAGGGAGGTTTCCCTTTAGGCTACCCCATGCCTGCTCCAGGGTGTCCAGGCTCTCTGGCAGTTCGTGTGATGTGAGTGGGGCTTTTCAGATCTCATGAAGGACCATAAAGCCTAGTGAAAAACGAACAGGAGTCATGCTCCTAACGGGGAGGTAGTTTCTGCAAGGGTGTTGGATGCTTCAGGCTACTGTCTCATGTTGCTGGATCACTCCAATGCCCCCGGAGCATCCATGCACTCTGCAGTTGGGTGCCAACTTATCTTTGCCTTGTTGGGTGCCTGTCAGCATCTGGAGGTACTGAAACAACTTTTTAAATCCCACTGGGGTGAAGCCAGCTCTGGTTTGAACACGGTGCAGCCACATTACCATCTTGCCCTTCTCTGCTGTGCAGCCCTGCCTGGCTCAGCCAGGATTAGTGGTTTGATTACAACACCAGGCTGTTCCTGTAAAGGGTCAGCCTCTTGCACAGGGCTGGCAAAAGCCACCTGGACACTCTTGAAATCTGATTTATATATCCAGTGAGTCTGTAGTTTAGCTTGTTGTGGCTCTCGGTGCATGTGAAACTTTGTAGGGCGGCCCAGTATGGAGGTGATCCAAATCCAGGAGAGTAGAGTGGTGCAGTGAACAGCTGGAGCTGGAAATAACCTGCCAGGTCTAGACTGAGTCAAGAGGAGTTGGTTAAACTGGTTTAATGAACAGTGTGAGCCTGGAGGAGACTAATTTGCCTCTCAAGTGAGAAAGTGATGATGAAAGGCATCTCCCGGACTCATAGAATCATAGAATGGTTTGGGTTGGAAGGGACCTTAAAGCTCTTCTAGTTCCAGCCCCCTGCCATCAGCAGGGACACCTTCCACCAGACCAGGTTGCTCAAAGCCTCATCCAACATGGCCTTGAACACTTCCAGGGAGGGGGCATCCACAGCTTCTCTGGGCAGCCTATTCCAGTGTCTCACCACCCTCACAGTGAATAATTTCTTCCTAATATCTGACCTAAGTCTACCCTCTCCCAGTTAAAAGCCGTTTCCCCTTGTTCTATCATGACCTGCCCTTGCAAAAAGTCCCTCCCCAGCCTTCCTGTAACCTCTTCAGGTACTAGAAGGCCACTATAAGGTCTCCCCGGAGCCTTCTCTTCTCCAGGCTGAACAGCCCCAACTCTCTCAGCCTGTCTTCGTAGGAGAGGTGCTCCAGCCCTTGGATCATCCTTGTGGCCTCCTCTGGACTCACTCCAGTAGCTCTTTATCCTTCTTATGTTGGGGGACCCAGAGCCGGACTTAGTACTGCATGTGGGGTTTCACAAGAGTGGAGTAGAGGCAGAGAGTCACCTCCCTCGACCTGCTGGCCACGCTTCTCTTGATGCAGCCCAGGATATGGTTCTGTTCCCTCCCTAGGAATCCCCACCACTGTAGCCACCTTTGCATGGATCCAGAGCTATTGCACAGGGAAGTCACCTTTGGGTTTTGGAAGGCTGTAGAGGAGTGAGTGTCTTGCTGATGCCTTCCCAGCTGCTAGAATAGGCTGCTGCATCCTGAGGAATGGCTTTCACAGGCTGAGCTCCACAGTATGTAGTACCCTAATGACTGATGAACATAACCAAGCCATTGTTTCACTGCTTTCACCTGCAGGAGGCACCACTTTGGGGGGAAAAAAAACCTGGAAATGTCACATTTTTGAAGTGCTGAAATATGCCATTGACAGGCTAGACATGTTAAAACAGTAAAGGTGAAGGAAAGAGAAGTTTGATACTTGAACAAAGCATCCAAGCAGATGTTTAAGAGGTGCTGGCCTCTTCCAGATTGTGTTAATAAAAGATTTCATTAGGTTAAAAAAAGAGGAAACTTAACTTAAGGACCTTCTCTTCTCTGCTATGTGTTTTTTCATCCTCAAGGTTATCCTCTTTTTCATACCCTGAGTTACTGCTCTAGTTCATTGTTTTCTTCTCCTGCTGCCACGTGTGCTGTGCAAGCTCTGACCCGCGAGTGTCACAGGTTTCCCGATGGTGCTTGTCACCATGGAGTTGCAGTCTGCAAAGCGATAGTGGCATTGAAAAAAAACAAAAACAAATGAAAAAAAAACCCAACCCAAACCACAACCAAAAAAACAAACTTAAGAAGAGCATTGCCTTCTGTAACCAGCAAAGCAGAACAGATGGTAACAATGCCACTTCTGCCCTGATGCTCTGGAGACAGGTGCCTGGCAGAGTGGCTTCATTTATCTGTTTACTTTTCACCACTGAAGATCAGGTGGATGGGGAAGAGAGGGGAGCTGAGGGGGAGCCATGGGTGCCTGGGCACCACATGTGAAAGGAGCCAGAAACACCTGTAAGTTCCCAGTTCCCTCCTTTTTTTTTTTTTTTTTTTTTTTTTTTTCCCCCCTGCAGGAGCCTGCTCTGCTCCAGGGCCCTTGGACCAGTCAGGGTGGGAACTGTGCCTGAGCCACAGGGTCATATGTTTTCAGGGTGTGAACCACGCCTGGGCTGCTCCATTGTGTCTTGTAGACTTACGAGGGCTGATCCAGGGCCCACAGCAGGGTGTGCGGTGTCCTGTGCAGAAGTGTCCTATGCTGGGCTCAGCTCCAAGTATGGGTGAGTATGCTCCTCAGTGCCTGCAAGCACTGGGCATATCTGCTCAAGGGGCAGGGGTGGGGCTGAGTGTCTTCTCGGGGGGTGTCTTGGATTTTTGCTCTCGCCAAGGGCCAATCTTGATGGTTTTTCTTTTTCTTTTTAATTCATGTTGCATGTCAGGTGTAAGGCACTGGGTTTGACTGAGGTCTGAAACCCCCTGGCTGTGTTGGTCCATGGGGAAGCTGGTAACTCTGTGTGATGATGCCCTCCTTTTCCATCTGTGAGATGGGATTACTACCCACAGGAGGCTTTTGAAGGCTTCAGGTTCACATGTGCAAAAAAAGGCTGTGTCTTCATATCGACCCCATGCAAGGTGGGAACTGTATTGCAAGAAGCCCTGGGAAGCTGGCTGGTGTCCAGTGCTGTGATTGCGCTCACTAAAAATATAGAAACAAAATGTCCTGATGGTTGAGGATAAAGGTAGGACTGACCTTATCTCTCTGGGAAGCAGCAAGGTTTTGGGCTCTGCAAACCAACCTGAGCTGTGGGACCCACTAGGGCAGAGCTTGCAGTGGTGTAGGGGGTCCAAGCAGTGGAGATCACTGCTGGGCATGAGCTTCCCCTGCCATGGCTCCTTGGAGGAAGATGACCAACAGCATGAAGGTGGGAGATGACAGATTATTCCTCATTCCTCTGTGTTTCTGGCTGAGCTTACTGATAAGGGATGTGATTTGGGACACCATTGTGTGGTCACTGGCATACAAAATCCCCAACAACATCCCTGCTGTGGCAGGCTTACACAGCGAGCGCACGCTGGTGTGGAGGTCCTGTCACTTGAATATTTATAACACCTTTGCTGTGTTCATTCTAGTATTAAACTGCTAATTAATTATGACATTTGTACTACTTCATTTTTCACTGTGAATCTGCAGAACCTGGCAGGCAGTTAATTAGCTCTCTCTATGCAAAGGATACTAAGGAAAAAATAATTGCTTGAGGAATCATCATCGTGTTCTTTCAGAAAGGTCTTACCTATGAGCTGACTTAAAGCTTGCTAGATTTGCACTTTGAAAGATGCCTTTGTCAAAGGCCAGTCCTTTGGAAGAGAGATTTGAAGGAAAAGGTTATCTCAGAGATGTGGCTCAGTGGGTGTTATTTAGTGCTTATAAGTCCAAGGGAAATCAATTATCTAAACAACTCCTGTTCTGGAATGGATTTCTTTATTCTTTTCTAAATAAGTACTCATCTTTGTCTCCACATTGATGTGTACAGCCAACAAACCTGAAATTGCAAGAGGTGATCTGTTCTCCTTCAGCCTTCTTGCAGCTATTGCCTGGGAAAAGGTGAGGGTCTTCCCAATTGTGTTTTTCTTTATTTAAAAATAGATTTTTATTATTTTTTAAGGAGCTGTGCAGGAGTGGTGCTTACAAACAGCCCCTGGTTTCATACACCCATCTTCTCTTCCCAAATGTATCCTGACCTCATGAACACAAACACATCTAATCTTCTTGAGGGGTTCAGTGACATTGCTGAAAGTGCTCATGGGCTGGTGATTACGTTGTGTCCTGCCTGTAGGGTTGTCCAGGCTTTTAGAACTTGCTGCTTTTGGAGGGCATCTTTCCCCCACAAAACCCTTTACAGGGTCTGGCAGCACATTGAGGATCTCCTACCTAGAGCAGGACCCTGGAGCAGCTGCTCCTCCATTTCTCCCATTTTTGCTGCTGTCTAATGTGGCTTTTCTGTGGCCCTGCTGACATGCCAGGCATTGCTCTTCACATTTTCTGGCTTCTCCTGTACAAGTCTGTCTCTCTTCATATTTTCTGGCTTCTCCTATAACAAGAACAGGTCTGTGACTATTGCAGGCTCTTTGGGATAAGGAGCAGGTTTTCATTTTTGGGCAACAAAGACAAGCAGGAAAACAGAATAATGAAAGTGTTATTGTGTCTACAGGGACAAACATGCATTTTCTTAAACAGATTGAAACCTACAACAGGTATGCTTGCCCTCAGCACTCCCTTTGAGAAACTTGTTTTATTAGCAGATAGTTACATGTTGAGGTTACAGAAGGAGCATTACAGTAATTGAATTGACATCTATATAATGGAGTTGACTTTTTATTGAAAAGGAAAAAGAAAAAAAAACTTAAACAGAGCTCCCCTCCCTCTCCTTTTCTTTATTTCCTTATTTTGCTGTCATCAATTGCAGTAAGGCACACAAACTTAGAACAGCTGTTGATGCTGGCAATTTAATAAAATTTCACACAGCGGTAGGTGCTTCAGGAATGTTAGTGGGATTAATCAGTCTGCTGTAAACTTGAACTTTGCTGAGAAATCAAGGCAATAGCTTGTTCAACAGCAAATCATAACAGTTTGAATCTATTCTTGGCAGCACACTCTTGTTATTAACTATTACACGCGGTCTTGGCTTCCAGTTTGTGTTAGATGCTTTTAGAAAGAAGTTCAGAGTAGGAATCTCTTCCTGGAGGACAATGCTTCATTTCTAAACTAGCTAATAGGTGGGCCTCGCTCTGCTGGGGCCAGTGGTTAGACTCTGCGGCATTTTTGCATTGAATAGGGCTGGGTTGTAAAGAAAATTCTTTGAATGTCAGATTCGTCAGAGCAGGTTTAGTATAAGAGGCAAACAAGCCCATCTGGGCTTACAAAGATGAAAGAAGATGCCAGAGCAAGGTGTCAACTAGTTCGCAAAAAAAAAAAAGTAAGGAACGGAAATCCAAAAGCATCTTCAGTCTTTGAGCCAACAAGAAGTGTTGATGAAGCATTGCTCAGTCCTTGATACCCAAGAGTGTATTTTGAGATTCCCATGTTAACCAGATTAATTTATGGCAACTGAGTAGGTGGCTACAGCTACACTGTCACTAAATGGCTGTGGAAGATGAGCCATTCAGGTCTGTGTTATCTCTGATCTGGGTGATCGTGAAATGAAAACAATCTGCAGTTTTCCCTTCTGGCCTTCCCTTATTCTGGTGTAGCAAAAAGATCCTTTAGGAAAAACAAAAGCTCTTGGATCCCAAAATGCTTTTCAGAAGTAATGTATTTTAATTAACAAAAGTTCCAAGTCCCTTGTTGGCTTTTGCTCTTCCTGCTGTACTGTAATTTAAGTAACACATTTATTTTTTTTTTTCTCCCTTCTGATAACTTAGGTTACTATAGCCCATTGACATTTGTATTTCTAATGTAATAATGAAATGCTAAAATACAGAGATTACATTTGGATCAACACTTTCAGTTCTTAAACCCTGAAAGTAATTATCTTTTCTCATGTACAATGAAATGAACATATTATATTAACTATTAGCGGCTCTATTGTGTGAATGCTGGCTGGTGGCACCACTTGCAATGTCATCTGCTGCTTCTGAAGACTTAAACTTCACTAGTTTTCCCACAGCTGGAAACTTTTTGAGGAGTTGTGGGTGATCCTCATTCAGGAACCACAACATTCAAGATGCACAGTAGGTGATAATTGGCTCAGGTATAATGCAGTGTCCATGAAGTGATGAGGCTCTTAAGGACTTCATGGCTTAACATGTAGCTGAGGTCTGGTTAACTCTGTTCCTGACATCTAACTTACGGAAAACTTCTCAGTGCTGTGCAGTTGAACTGAGCCCCTTGAGACACCCTAGGGTGCCCAGAGTGAGACTTGATCTTAGCTGGGACTGCTTCTTGACCCACTAGATTCAAAACCTCAGTGCAGAGAAGCCATTAAACCTTTCAAGAGCTTCTTGCAAATTCCCATAAAATTGAAAGAAGGCAATTAATTGTGTGGCAAGGCTGGAGCTGTTCCCAGCTGTTGCGTGCCTCTCTGCATGGTGTCACTCATGCAATGATGCAGGAAGCAGACTGTCCCTGGCCAAAGTGGAGCTTGGGTATGTCTGGCCTTTGCTACAGTGTGAGAGCTATGCTGCAGAGATCCAACATCTCACTCTGGGCTGTGAGTAGCTGTTTTATTTCCACATATTAATAGCATTTTAGTTCCTGAGCCAAAGCCCATCTAAATGAGCAGAAAATCTGTCACTGGTCCTTGCTGGTCACTTGCATGGGCAAGTGTTCAGTTTACTTTGGCAGTCACAGCCATTGCTCCTGCAAAACAGAGGCAAAGGACTGAGTTCAAACAAGGGTTTAAGTTCTGGCTGTGCAAGGCTTGACCCTGTGGTGTGTCCCTGACCACCCTTGTTCATTGACAGCTTTCATGCTGCTTGGAAGCAAGAATCATAGAATGGTTTGGATTGGAAGTGACCTCAAAGATCATCTAGTTCCAATCCCCCTGCCTTCAGCAGGGACACCCTCCACTAGATCAGGTTGCTCAAAGCCTCATCCAGCCTGGTCTTAAACACTTCCAGGGAGGGGGTATCAACAACTTCCTTGGGCAACCCGTTCCAGTGTCTGACCACCCTTACAGTGAAGAACTTCTTCCTAATGTCTAATCTAAACCTCCCCTCTTTCAGTTTAAACCCATTTCCCCTTGTCTTGTCATTAGTTGCCCTTATGAAAAGTCCCTCCCCAGCTTTCTTGTAGGCCCCCTTCAGGTATTGGAAGGCTGCTATAAGATCTCCCCGGAGCCTTCTCTTTTTCAGGCTGAACAACCCCAACTCTTTCAGCCTGTCTTCACAGGAGAGGTGCTCCAGCCCTTGGATCATCCTGGTGGCCCTTCTCTGGACTTGTTCTAACTGATCCATGTCTTTCTTATGTTGTGGGCTCCAGAACTGGATGCAGTACTCCAGGTGGGTAAGAAGCTGACAGACTTTATGCTGTGTTTGATATAGATGCAAGTCCTGGCTTTCGTGGTGGTTAAATAACCTCAACAACTTCTTGCCAAAGAGGTCCATTTCTTGTGAATTACTGAGGGTTGATGAGAAGCTGTTTTCTGTTCTCTCAGTTTCAAGGAGATTATTCACTGTTCTGGAGGTAAGGATCTGGGCTGATTTCTAATACACTTGCCCAAATGTAAGTATTTCTAAACTGTGCTGAGGTATTCTTTGGTTTTAAGGTCTGGCATGTTTCAGACAATATAATTTTACCACACAGCTGTGAAAACCATAAGACTGGAAATCTTGTGAGAGTTTCACCCCAACAGGAATCTACACTTGATATTTACAGTGGTACAATACGCCATTGAAGTTTTAAAATGTGACAGTGGTCTGTGGAGACCTAATACAAGGTTTCTAGAAAAGATTTCAAACATCTCATTTAATTTCCTAAAGCTGTGAAGTTAGAAATTCAAACCCTTCATCAGTGTGTTCCCACGGTCTTGTAAGAGGTAGGGATAAAGTTGAGTCCTCATTGGCACCTACTGATGCACAGCAGCGGTTGGGTCCTGTCAAAGGGAATCCTGTGTTAGCACTTGTTGATGCGACCTGGCATGTAGTGGGTGCTGTTTGGTAAGTGGCTCTGACTTGTCTTTGCTGTGGAGAAGGAATCTACCATGCCAAAACACAGGAACAACATCAGTGCAACCCAGTGGTGACCAGTCCATTGTGGTCCAGCTGGTGTTTAGGATACTGTCTTGAAAGGTTGGTGGTAACCAGACTTTGCTGTTTGGGCAGCTCTCCTGCATGCTAGATCTAGATCATCCTCTGCTGCAGCTGGACAGTTACGCTGAAGCTGGGACAGGAGGACTTTTATGTATTGCAGGAGGTAGATGGTCCTGGGAGCAGGGTCCTGGCCAAAGGGGTAGGTACCATTTTATACTGAGGCAAATGCCACCTTCTCTATTCTCTTCCATTAGTCTGAAACTGAAATCCCTGAAAAAAAGTGATCACTTACCTTGGGAGGGGCTCACAGTTGAGAGTTGCCCATACCCTTGTCCAAAGGGCACTTCAAGCCCATGTAGACTTTTTGGAGCAGGCAGCTGAAGACTCAACTAACTGGGCATCTGCCAAAGCTCCTGCACCACAAGAAACTGACAATGTTAACTATTCACCTGCTTCAGAATTGAGGAAAAAGGATTTTAGTCCTTATACTTCCTAATTTGGAGCAAAGTCGTAAAACCAGGGGAATGCTGTCAGCACTGCATTCATAGACTTGAGCTGCTGTCTAGCACATCCCATATTAGCCTGTATTTCCTGGTTTAAAATCATGGTGAAATTCCTTTGGTTTCTTGGCAAATCCAGATAAATAGTTGGGATTCAGCTGCTACCTCCATGTGCAGAGGGCAAGCAAGGGGTCAGTGTATGGTGTGATCCCGTAGTGGGTGCTGGGCAGGCAACTGCCTGCCAATTCTGCCCGTGGCTCCTGGAGTGAAGGGCAACTCTGTTACTTCATGTGAGAAAGCCTTGAAGGAAGGTAGGAAAGCATCTTGCTGGAGCCTGAGCTAGTGAGCACTGTCTGGCTGTCCAGGCATGTGGCTCTCCACTTGAGTCCCAGTGAAACAGGGATGTGATCAAGGCCCACCAAGTATACTCCAGAAAGCATTTGATGCAGGGAAATTGTGCGAGTTGATAAAGAAGTCGATAACGGTGCGTGTCTGAAGTGGAACTTAAGCCAACTGCTGAAAATACTTTGAAAAGCACTGACCACAATTAAGCACTTAATCAGGAGAGCTGCAATTTTCTGAGGCTCAAAGTACAAAAATCATGAAGTACAGATCCAGAGATATGAAGGAAAATGTCTCTTTGGCAATTAAGATCCATTCTGCTCAAAGGCTGAAAATGGTATCATTGAATTACTTTTGTTGCACAGTTGATACACTGAATTATCTAAAATGTAAAGCATTGTGCCTAAAATGCCACTCAATGAGTAAAACAGCTTCTCTTCAGCTGTTACTCCACTCAGCGAATTACCTTCTGATGTTATCTACTCCCTTCTTTAAAATAACATTTTAAAATTGACTCTTTTTTCCTCCCCCAGGAAATAAAGTGCTGGTTAGAAGGACCCAGGCAAGAATACCAAGGATAAGAGGTTCTTCAGGAACTTTTCTGTCTGCACATAGATGCAATGCCTGCCTCAGAGCCAGTATGCAAGATCCTGAGGAAGGTGTTGGTGATCCCACAGGAGAAAGTACTGGGGTACCTACCCCACTGTTTCTTTGCACTTATATGGAGGCTGGTTCATCCTCTGTACTTGACCCAACAGGCAGATGTGGATTGACTTTCTCTCCCTTTTTATCAGGTGTGCATCCATGTGATGGAATGGCCAATGCAATTGTCTAAGATAGTGATGTGTGTGGGTGAAGAAACTGAATCCCCTTCCATACTGTGCTGAGAGGTTGGAGGCGAAGCTTGAGTGGGTGCAGCCTCCTGATCCGTGGTCTCCTGCTGGGATTTCAGGTAAAGGAAGGGTGGTCACTGTTGCCTTCTTCTGGAGCCCAGCAATCCTTGAACCCCTGAGCATTCACCCCAGATCACACAGTAAAGGAAGGGGAGCCTGCGTGTGGCCCATGGAGATGTGCACAGTGTCTCCCAGCCTGTGATTTAGGAAAGGCTGGACTGTTCTGGCATGTGAGGTGATTGATTTGCTGCATGGAAAGCTAAGATGTTTATCTTGCAGGACTGTTAGAAGAAGAGGTCCTAGCCTCTACAGGTGTCTGAAGTCAAAGTCCCACGCTCAAGTTCACATTTGAGGAGCCCCTTTGGTGGAAGGTGGAGCCAATGCTAGAAGGAAGATGCTGTCTGAAGTACTTTACAACCATGCTGGTAGCAAGTGTCAGCAGGAGGAGCCTGTCTACAAACCTGCCGTGGCAGGAGCTGGAGAAGAAGATAAATTCATGCTGCTCCAGACCTAATGACAAAGACCATGGTTCTCTGGCCACCAACAGGAGATGGTAACTTGATGCCTTCAAGTGGCACCACAGAACTGTCACAGGTAGGTCAGTTGCAGTTGTGTGTGTTATGGTGGTGGAGGAAAGCATCCTGTAAGTGTGCTGGGCTGATAATGGAGACATGGTAAGTGCTGCCACCGATCAGAAGAGGACTGGCTTGAAGGGACCACATGCTAAAATGGTGTCTGTCCTCTACCTTGTGTCACAGCCATGACTGGAGTCTGCTAATGATGGGTACACAGGGAAAAATGGCTCTGCAAGAACAGGGACAGCTATTGCTTGCCCTCAGGTCACACTGGGTTTGAAGGACCTTATGAGGAGGTCTTTGGAAGAGCCTCTCAGTTACATGAGTGCCAGCTGGCCAATGGGGTGTTGGCTGCAAGGCAGTCATGCTGGGGAGATAGCTGCTGGGCATTGGTCAGGAGCTGCAGGTAGGATTAATGGGAAGGTATATTCCCTTTGATTATTTTTTTCCCCTCCTGGAAGAGCTGTTGCAATGACTGAATCATTGCAAATCCAGCTCTGTTGTGTGAATCTCCACTCTTAGCCTTTGTAACCCCAATGTGTTGATAGCAGATCTGCCACAAGTACCACTGGAAGTACTTTGTGCTGCAACTGCTGCTAGTTCCACTTATTTTAACACTTGATTAGAGATGATGTTGTAGAGTTTTATTGTTGAATTTTTTTACATCTGTGACTTGTCAGAACTCCTTGTTACATCTCCAAGTGCCAATAAATGTGAAGCCCATATCCATCAGTCACTTCTTGTAGCTTGTCTTCCTTTGAGAGCCTGATTCAGTTTCTCCTGAAGTCAATGTGAGTTTTTCCGTTGATTGCAGTGGATGTCAAGTCGAACTCTTCTTTAGACTGAGATGGCAGGCACTGTCTTTGAATCAACTTTGAGTGTTGTACACCTTGTATGATGGGACCCTTATTCATCTTGGGGCACCTAAGAGCTATTTTAACAGTGACAGGGAAATAATACTAAATAAATTCAGATGAAACCCTTGTATCACACTACATCTTGTATTTTGTTTTTGGAGGAGCATAGACAAAACTAGGATTACTATAACTCCAAGTTACCTCTTTGAGAGTTGTGTAGAGCATGTGCCTGTGTTTGTATTTTTGTGTAGGCAATTTAGGGGAAGACTCAAGTGGCATTTATTATTGAGCAAAGACTGATAAGGTTGATAAACAGTGTGGCAAACTAGATAGTCATATGTGTTTTTCTTTACTTCATTCTGGTGTTCATTTCCAAAGCTTGCTAAAGCAGTGCAGTGTTACACTAACGCAGCCCGTGGAGGAGTTAAGCGTAGCTTTTATCCTCTGATGACTAACATGCTGCAGCCAGATGGAATGGTATAAATCTCTTCTTACACACAACGAAGCCAAAACAAATATTATGCAATAATTAAGTGGCAACCCAAACAGAAACAGGCGTCCTGTGGACTGAAACAGGAAATCTTGGGTTACAAAACTCAAGATATGTTAATTTAATTTGATTATATATTTGATGGCTATCTGAAGTGGCCAATGAATAATTGATGAAAACTAGAAAAGCTGTTGTTTGCCTTTAAAATCAAGCTGAAGAAAGTAGAAACTGAATATTTAGGAACGTAATTACTCTTTGCATGGATCACATGAGAGGTCTTCACAGCCTACCACTGTCCCTGGCAGTGACCAGTAGCAGGAGCTGATGGAAGAGCATATGTGGCATCTCCCCAAGCCTGCCAGCATTAATGGTTTATCATAAATTAAGTAAGGATATTCACACTCAATCTAGCCAAGTTCTGTAAATAACCAAGTCTGTCTTACTCACGGGGATGTGTCTGCAGGTTGGGTAACTCATGAAGCCCCAGTATCTCTGTTTCACAAGGCAGCATGTGAACTGCTGACCAGATCCTCCATCCCCTCACACAGGCTTGTAAGCAGCCAATCTAAGGAGATATGACAGCTTTGATACCTGTAATGCTACCTGTCTGGAAGCCATGGAGGGCTGCATCCTGATGAGCGCTGGTGTCCTGTTCAGCCAATTCAGAATAACCATTTAATGGGAACAAAAGGCACTCAACAGAGCCGGTTAACCCTCTCTGCCACCCCTTCTTGAAGAGGGAAGAAAACCATTTTGTTTGTTTCTGGCAAGGGGGTTATAGTATAGCGCTGTTGTCCTCTGTGGTGGGATTGACTAAGATGTTTCTTGTCAAGGAGAGGCTGTTTTTCCCAATTGCTTTTAATGTGTTCTGCAAGCTTGGAGAAAAATGTTTTGAAGATGGGTATGGATGAAGCAAGTAACATAGATAATCTGCATCCTGAGAAGGCTGCTTACCCTGTTTTTGTGATGCCAGGGTATGTGAGAGCCATAGTCACATCAGCATGGCGACAGTCAAGAAACTTGCACTTGAGGGTGAGACCAAGCCCTGCTCTGCTTAGCCATTGCTGTGGAGGAGCAACAACAAAGTTCTTCAGCTTCTCTTTGGCTGAGGTGGAACAGGAACCTTTTGAAACCGAGGTAGGTGCCACTTTCTGCATTTACCTGATGTAGCCAGAGTGTAAGCCAAAGATGACACTGGGTCTAAACTACTTCTCATGCTTTGCATAGCTAAGTGTCTCTTCAGAAGATGCACTGACCTGAATGTTATTGGTCGTGCTACTGAAAACCATGTCCTTCACATTTCCAAAACCTTTGTTTCAAATATATGTAAAGACCTGTTTGCTTCAGTTTCTGAATTATATTTATTTCGTGTGAAGTGCGCCCAAATAATGGCCATGTGAGCGAGCGCTATGATGGTGGAGGTGTACTCACCTGATGAATTGTTCTTAGTTTGAGCTGGTACCAGATCTCCAACCAGCACCTCCAGCACCTGCCACCAGCCCTGTGTCCCAGCTGGTCGGTCACCTCCACTACCAGCACAAAGCTGGCGCCTGGCTAGGCATGTTCCTCCTACCTGTGTAATTTCGTTTAGTTTCCTGCTCTGGCAGGGGGATTGGACTAGATGATCTTTCGAGGTCCCTTCCAATCCCCAACATTCTGTGATTCTGTGATACCTGATGAAGGATGCTTGGCAAATAACGAGTCCCAACTGGTATATGTGGTAAATGTGATTTAAGGGTAAGAAGGCAGATCAAACCCAATGGAAAGCTGGAGACACGACAAGGGTCAGATGTCAGCACTTTACCTGAAGAATTGAAGAAAGTATGGCATATTTTTCTTGCAGTGAAACTGCGTAGCTCACCTCAGAGCAAACAGCACTGCCGAAGGTGATGCATCCTTACTTACCAAGGAGAGGGCTGAAATGAAAGAGGTTACCTGGCAGTGACCTCTTGCTATTGTAAGAGGTAGTAAACAAGATAAAGGTAGAATAGGGAAGATGGGTAAATAGTCATTCTTAAAATAAAATAAACATCAAACTTTTATTTGTCTGGGCCTTTGAAGAAGCACAATAACAGAAGGCGCATGGGGAGGGCAGAAAACATTATTTACTTCAGGAAGCGATCATGAATTATACAGAAAGTTGTCCAGGAGCTCCTCCGGAGCTGTGACCTGTGGTGATTTGTGAAGACGAGAGCACACTCATAGCAGTTTGCTCTCAGCTGAAGCAAGCGTTACACCCCACGGGCTCTAATGGAGAGATGCTGGTTTCCAGTAGCTGAAGATCTGACCTCAGTAGTAACTGAGAGGTAAAAGCAAGTAAGTGGAGAACAAAAGCCTATCTTTAGCATACTTTAAGGTCCTTAACCTAGATACAAAGCATGGCTATAAATGAAAAGACAGCTCTAGGATTTTAGTTTAACCCGAACAGAATTGACTAGTTATGGAAAAATAGTCTTATCTTGTTTACTGCCAAGCTTCAGCTTTGCATGAGATGAAAGGGGGATAAAGTTTAACAGTGATTACTTTTAGGTTCCTATTTAAATACCTGCAGGATGGTTTTAGCTGAATGGAAAGTTTAGACTAATTTAGTTTTTTTACAACAATAGTAAAAAACTGATGGATGTGTTAGGCCAGATAGCTTAAAATATGCCATTGAGTTGATTTATTCCTTTACAGGTGCTGGGGTGTCCAGAAAAAATATTTTCCTAAGTCCAAGTCTTCCAAAAGCAAAAGTGTTCTTTAATTAGGTTAATAGGTGTCTTCAGACTTCGATAGGCTTAGGATCAGCAGGAGACAAACCCATGCATATCAGTAAAGATGAACCTTGATGTTCATTTGCTTTTTGCTGATGCATTTTCCCAGAGCTGATATGCCACTGCCATAATAATTTTCGTTAAATTCCTTTTGAAAGTTTATGCTCACAGTGAAGAAAATAATGTCATCATTTTGTGGTCATGTGTACCAGCTGGCAGTTGCTAATTTACTACCAGTTTGTTCCAAAGTGAGTTTGGACAGACCAAATTTTGACTAGGTTTCTTTGAAATTGGACCACACATCACTGAGACTGCAGTTTAATTATCAGGTTATTATTATTTTTTACAGGTTGAAAACACAAAAGTTATTGGTTCAAGAAGAATTGAGAAGAAATAAAAATAATCCTGAATGTCCTGGACTGCAAAAAAGCAAAATAACTTTCAATATTACCATTCCTCAGTCATTTTAGATTTTGTAATCTCTTTATCTTCATTGATTTATATTTCCCAAGGCTTTATATTGGAAAGGAGTGGTTATATATATATATATATAGGCAGTATCCAGCACAAAATGGACAGAGTGGCCAGATGCCTGCTGGTACAGACTGGGTGACCATACCTTCTCTGCTTCTCTTTTCCTCCTCATCTTAATCGGCTTGTTTGTTCTCTGTTGACTCTGGTTTGAGTTGTATTTTTGCCTCATTCTGAAACACTTACCTTGAGAGCCAAAATACAAAAAGCTGGGAATGTTTCAGTTGCTGTTTTGTCCATAATATGAAGTTCTAAGTGGCCTCACTTGAGAGGGACAAATCAAGTAGTCTTCTGAAAAACACAGCAAACAGCTGCTATCCAAAGTCACCGCTAATGATAACACTGAATTCTCTTTTGTAGCAGATTTTCATCCAGCTGTTACCTAACTCTGAAAGGGACCATCAAACGCAAGTTTCATGTTTATCCATTCCTTCAAAAAGCATCGCATAAGCCATGAGTGAATCTTTCTTTCGATATTAAAAACCTTTGTCTTTGGAAATCAGTGGTAAGAATTACATAAACCTAACGTGTTTTCATCCTGGCCAAAATGCTGCTATGGCAGGGGTAAGTTAATGAGATGCCTAGCACTGCCAGCACCACTTTCTGTGCCTTTCTTAAATGTGTATGAAAATTCATGCATGTTGCTCATATAAGCACATATAAATTAAGATTATTGATGGTCATGATAGATGAGTGTGTGAAGGCAACATCAGTGGGGCAAAGGATCTGTGAGGGTGGAATAGATGGCAATGAATGCATGACACCATTTTCCCCTTTCTCAACCCATTTGGTGGGTTCGAGGACACCCTTTCCCACCTCCTACCTGGGAGGGTGTGCTTATCTCTCCGGGGGCTTCAGGCCACTGCTGGTGATACGAGCTGAGCGTGGTGATGCAGGGTGAGGTGACAGTGATAGCCAGCGTGCTCTTTCCACTGGCTGTTACACACACCCAGGAGATGGGTTGAAGGAAGGAGATCTCAGCTCTGCAAAACTTGGTCTGGTTTCTGGTAGAGCCATGGTTTCCCCCAAGTATCTCTAATGGTTTACTGGAAGATGCCGAAGATGTTGTTACCTGGCAGGCAAGTGTAAACAGTGTGCAAGAAGAGAAGGGCTGGTGTGATATTGCCTTGATCTGGGCTCTGGTGCAACCTCTAAAATCACCAGTAATTCCCTTTTATTCTTCACCTGTCATCATGGTACTTGAGTATGGAAGGGATGGGTCTGACATGTAGCCACTGCCTCTTTCTACCTGGTAGGAAGGCAGTGTGGGAATTCAAAAAATCTTTAGATGTTTATGGGGCATGCTGAGCTCTGCATATGTCTCAGCAAAGACAATGTCTCATGTCACTTTTGGGGCAAAGTCAAGTCAGGTTAGAAGGCACTTGTTTTGTATAGAAATAGATCTTTTAGGATCACTCTGTGGGCTGATATACACCCAGTTCAGTCAAAGGGGCTACAGTGTACCTTTAACTGGGCTCTTATGGCTGTTGCTGGCTTGTGTGAATATACCTGGGGGAAAAAAATCCCTTAAGGGTTGCTTTGCTGCAGATTTATTTGAAAGCATGTGTTTCAGGATGATTCCTGACATATTCTCTGAACTGAGCCTATTTCTGCTTGTGCATAGGTTGTGGAAGGAAAGATGCACCATGAACTGGACTTTCTTAACCAGCGGAGCAATTATGGAAGCAGAGGTGTAAAGGGGAGGAAGATCAATAAATAAATCCAATAACCACTGCAAGACATGAAGCTTCCTTATCTGACAAGAGAGGAGAGTTGTCAGTGGGGACCCATGCACCCTGACACCACAGTTGTGTTGGGAGTGGGTCTGGTCTGTGCCCAGGCAGCAGTGAGACTTTTTTAAAGAGGATGACTCTTCATGATGACTGTTTACGATGACTCTTTTTGATGACTTGTTGCATGCACTGCAGGTGCCTCTTCTGTCCCATGCCATTGCTGTTACATCCCCTCATTTGCAGTGTTACCCAGCTCTGCACTCCCCTGGCAGCAGCACAGCACCTTTGGCTTGTTGAACGTGGAGCAGGGCAGGTCATAACTGCACCAAAGAGGGTCAGGAATTTGTTTTACCCCGTGAGATATAGTGCCACAAGTCCTTCTCTAGGCTGTAGCAGAAGATGAAGACTGGACCGAGCCTTGGATAGTGGAGATAAGGGATTTAAGGCCGTTTTTATCAAAAATATACTGAAGCTGAATTACTTGGTCTGATTTTTAGTAACAAATAATGTGTGTTTTTATCTTTTCTTAGGAATTGGTGACTGTCAGGCTTTTGCAGGATAACTTTAACTGAAGAGCTGGGAGCGGGGGGAAATGCCTGAATGAGAAAATAGATGGGAAGCTCTATGACTGAGGAAGCTTTCCAGGGACTGTTTTTTACAGTCTCGGACAACAGGAGGTGAACTCTTTTCCTGCAAAAGACTTTCCTGTAAGATGTGTACAACACATCCCAAAGATCTTGAGGAGACAGAAGCTCTCCTGTGCGCTTTTTGCAACCTGCAGGTCTTTATCAGCCTTGGTGAGCACTCACATCAGCAGTGTGACTGCAGGGCTGGGGGACACAGCCCCTGCCACGACCTTCAGGGATGGCACTGAAACAATGCTCCAGCAACCTGGGGAAGAGACAGGGACTCTTCAGGCAGTTTACTGTTCCAAGGAATGGTCACCAGTACTTCTTAGTTTACTAGTACAGATACAACCGTAGATGCTAAAAGGATCCTGTTCTTTAAATTCCCCAAACTTCTCCCATCCTATATATTCCAAATGGGCTTTGGTATGTGAAGATGCTTGAATTCTTTGTATTTTTGTTTCTCAGAGTTGGATTGGTATACTTTTGGCTTGCATTCTTTGCACTAAAAAATAATAATAATCAGAAAAGACATACACTGGTTTCTTTCAGTTGTTCTTTCCTTAAATAGTTGAAATAGTTCAGCCTGTTTGACCAAACCAAGCTGGGGTGGTGTTAATATGATTTTACACAATTTATTCTGAGCGGTTTTGCTTACAGTTTTTACCTCATGGATAACTTTCTCCCTGAAATGGTGCTAAACCCTATGAAATACAGCAGACCTCTATACAAAATCAAGGGATTCTGTTTAAGTGAATCTGCAACTATTCAAGGCAAGTTCCTCTGGGCTCTTGGGTTTTTACATCATATTTTGAATGCTTTCGGTTAATAGCATTGACATGATTTCTAGCAGTTAAATGCCAATATGTAACAAATACGTAATATCCCAAATGTGGAAGAAAAGCCTATCACATCGCCCCTGCTTACCTCAAACTGCTCAAACCTTATTTGTGTAAAACAATAAAATACATTAAACATTAAAATGGAGCTGTGATAACTCATGTTTTAAATTATTTTTGCCTGATGTGTAAAACTTTTTTAAAAATAATTTATTGACAGATTTTCATGCTAGTATGTTCCTGCAGCACCTCGAGGGAAATGCATATTGATTCTTTTTTTTTTCTTTTTTTCCTTTTTTTTTTTTTTTTTTTTTTTTTTTTTTTTTTTTTTTTTTTTTTTAATCCATGGGACAGACATTAATTTTTGTGGTTGGCCAGACTTGCAGAGTGATGTAGATTGTCTGGTCAGCCTAGGAGCCTGCAGGGATGAAGGATGCTGCACCCAAACTATAACCCACCCTTCAGGCTTAAATCCTTTGTTTTTCCAACCAAGTGCTTGTCCTTTGCACCTGGAGCATCCAGGATGCTCTGAATCTGCTGGTCACTCAAGTGTTTAGGGGGGAAGGAATGTGTCCTAGCCATGGCTGTGGCCAGGAAGGGAGGGAGGAGGGGGGCTGCTGCCTTGAAGGGCCATGGGGGACCTGAAGGTGAGGTCCCTCCTGTCCAACCCCCTAGGTCAGCTGGTGTGAGCAGCATGAAGAAACCTGGGGTGGTGCTGGGAGCTGCCTTGGAAGCCTTTGGTGTTAGGAAGTGGAGTGACAGACACCCCTCAGGTAAGGTCCAAGCACCCAGGAGCAGCAGAAGAACAAATGCTTGAGTGTCACCCCAGGTGAGTCATGGTTGCCAGGCCAGCTCATGTGCAAGGCCATGATCCTGGCTGAGCAAGGTGGGAGCAGCACTGGGAAACATGGGTGGGTGCACCTCTGAGGGGTCTTGACCCCAGTGACCCCAGGCAGTGTGCACTACCGTGTTTGTTTCTAGCTGTTCTTACACATATGTCCTGGTTTTTCTAGGATAGAGTTAAT